>NW_012106919.1:1531103-1537967 GCF_000951045.1 Mandrillus leucophaeus
CAGAGACTGCAGCTCAGATCCTGTCCCACCCAAAGGACTTGGGGTTTTAGGATGGAATAATCCCAGAAAGCCCAGTTGGCTGACGCTTCCCCAGATCTTTTACACAAACTTTTCCTTTATTAGAACACCTTTCTCTCACCTTATTGCTGTTGAATACCAATGTGTCTTTCAAGCCCAACTCAAATCTAAACTATTCCCTGAAGCTTTCGTTGTCTTCTCCAGGCAGAGTTAGTTTGTGGCTCAGTCTGTGCTCTCTCAGCAACTGGGAATCCAGTAATATATCCCCCTTGATATTCTAGGATGTAAGATTTGTGGTTTCAGCTGTTCCCAAAAGACCATAAAAGTCCCCCAACTTATACTGATTTGTCATTTTACTGAGGCATAAATTTGATTCCAGCCAGCTATGAAGTCCCTACAGAGGAGGAGTAGATGAAATAGTGAGTAAGACAAGCCCCAACCCACCCCCAAGACTTCATAACCCAAACCAACTTGGTTGGCATCTACTTAACAAAAACAAATTTTATTTTTTCTTTTATGAAGAATGGACTGCCCCCCCACCTCTCCGCCAACAACAAAAAAAAAAAACTATCATCTGGTGATGGAAATGATGAGTGAGTGAAACAGTCCAAAAATGGAATGGTCCTTAGCCAGAAAATAGCTTTATAAATTACTTTAATATTTTATTAAGAATCTGGAAGGATCACTTAAAAATCTTAGTTGTACTTCACAGCATTTTATGGGGAGAAGTTATATACTATACTACAGTGGAATTAACAGGATTGGAAATTTGAAAAGGCTTCGGGCCTTGCCCCTCAATAATGTTAAAATTTCCCAGTAGCTCTGGTGGATACTCATCACATTGCATTATAATCATGTGTTTAGCTATCCCTCCAGCCTAAGAACCAGTCATCTACACCCGAGAGCTACAGCATCTGGGCTCAGATCTCAGTTCACCTAATAACCAACTTGAACAGGTTGCTTAACCTCTGGGTGCCTTGATTTCCTCATCTTTAAAATAGTAAAATAGGCCAGGCTCAGTGGCTCACGCCTGTAATCTCAGCACTTTGGGAGGCCAAGGCAGGCGGATCACAAGGTCAGGAGATCGAGACCATGCTGGCCAACACAATGAAACCCCGTCTACTAAAAATACAAAAACTTAGCTGGACGTGGTGGCTGGTGCCTGTAGTCCCAGTTACTCGGGAGGCTGAGGTAGCAGAATGGTGTGAATCCGGGAGGCAGAGCTTTCAGTGAGCCAAGATTGCACCACTGCACTCCAGCCTGGGCAACAGAGCAAGACTCCATCTCAAAAAAAAAAAAAAATACTAAAATAGTACCTAACTAATCACATTAATTTTGAGGATTAAATATGGCAATACATAAAAAGCACTTAAACCAGTGTCTGACCCGTCAAAAGTGATTGATAAATGCTAGTAACTAGTTTAAGAGTTTGCTCAAGGGCAGAGTTTATGTCTTAGGGAGCTTTTCAAAAATATCTAGTTCTCCAGTGGCTTAATGCAGTGCCTTGTGCATATGGTACATGCTCAATGAGAGCTGAAAGAGAGTGAAGGAGTCAGTGAGTAAATGAGTTATGGCTCTGCCACTTTGCCCGTAAAGTAGAAATTGCTTTATTCTAGTGTAATGGTGGCATTTTGGCTTGGCTGGTCTGGTATTCAGACGTAACTAATTCTGGCCAACATTCTCACAATTATCAAATCCACTACTGCAACCAATTTGCAACTTTTGAGAAACATGGTGCTATGATTGAGAGTGAATAAAAGGAGCAGAGAGGACTGATGGAGGGGCAACGCTTGACCTCTGACATAGTTTGGATGTGTGTCCCCTCCAAATCTCATGTAGAAATGTGGTCCCTGATGTTGGAGGTGGTGCATGGTGGAGATGTCTGGGTCATGGGGGTGGATCACTCACCAATGGCTTAATGCTGTCCTCATGTTAATAAGTGAGTTCTCACTTTATTAGTTCACATGAGAGCTGGTTGTTTAAAAGAGCATGGCATCTCTCTCTTGCTCCCTCTCTCACCATGTGACATGCCTTCTGCCGCAAGTAAAAGCTCCCTGAGGCCTCACCAGAAGCCAAGCAGATGCCAGCACCATGCTTGCACAGCCTGCAGAATCACAAGCCACATAAACCTGTTTTCTTTATAAATTACCTAGTCTCAGGTATTCCTTTATAGCAATGCAAAATGGACTAATGCCTGTTGACCATGGTGGAGAGATGAGGAATAGAATCTGCCAAAACTGTTCAAGAGATGCAGAAGACAGAGCTGCCTTGGTATTCAGGTAGCACGCACCCTTGCCCCCTGAAGTCTATGTTCAACCCAGCACCTGGTGTCATCCTTTTAAAATGTAAATTGGATCGTGTCACTTTCCTATAGAAAACCCTCCAGTGGCTCCTTGTCTCACTTGGAACAAAACCCAAAATCCTCCCAGTGGCCTGGAAGGTCATGATACAACCAGTGGCGCCTCTCCCCTCCCACCTCCTACCTTGCTGCTCCTTGCACACTCCACTCTTGCCTTTCTGCTGGACCTTAGCCTTCTTGCTGTTCCTCAGACACTCCCAGGAGACTCCTGCTTGGAGTCTTTGCACTTGCTATTCCCTCTGCCAGGTATGCTTCTCCCCAGAAGCTCATGGTTTGCTTTGCCACTTCATTTGAATCTCTGCACGAATACCCGCTCTACCTACCTAAAACTCCATGACTGTAGGGACTTTATTGTATGCATTGCTCCAGCACCAATACCTGGCCTAGTGTCTGGCACAGAGTATTCAATAAATACTTGTTGATTGATCTAGGTGAATAAAACCCCAGGAATCCACTTGGTTTCTGCTCCTATCTCCCTTCCAGGGCTAAGTCCTCCCCAAGTGGAAGCTTCTCCCTAGTAGTGAACTATCTGTGTCCAAACATAACTCCTGCACCCCCAGCAAAATAAGGGAGATAAAAATGTGTTATTGAAACAAAAAGGAGTTGCTGATTGTATAATCCTCTGGTGGGGAAACTCAGGGATCCTTGGCTTGACAAAATGAGTTTGCATTTGCCATTGTTTTCAAGGAAAGGCGTAAGGCACAAGGCGTTCAAAAAACGGAAGTCCTGATTACTGTGACTGTTCAACAACTAAAGTAATGGAAGGGAATATGGCATGAAAAGAGAGAGAGAAAAGGAAAAATCTAAGTCATTCATGAGGCTCCCCCAGGGTGGGGTTCAAGAATATGCATTTTAACAAGTTCCTTGAGCGATTTTTAAGCAATCAGCTTAAGACAGGTCCTTGGAAATGGCTTAGAGATTTAATAAAGGATGAGTTCACACGTTATGGTGGGAAAGACATAAGCCATTACAGCCAAAAAGGCCTGGGTTCAAATCCTGCCATCACTGCTTATTATCTGTGTAACCCTCTGCTATTCATATCTCTCAGATGCTGATGTTCAATTTCTAGTTACAATAGATAAATACATCTATCCTATTGTACTGTTATGATGATTAAATTGAATAACATAGGTAATGTGCCTGGTATATAGTAGTCATATAGATGGTAGTTTATTACTATTAGTTTTATGAATTCTGTTTTCTGAGGGCTTACAACCTCCCTAGAATGTTCTGTGGCAAATTGGCATTCTTACCCCTCACCCCACTATGTGACCTTACAGAAGTGAAAACATAAAGTCAGAAGGACCGATTCTTCTGCGAATAGGAAAATCTTCAGCCCATAGCTTCCCCAGAGTTCGTCTTCCCTGGAATAGATCAAGGAACATATTTTTGCTCTTAACTACCCATTAAGCATTAATAATAAATCCTTATATTTTTAGTCTTCACTCTATCAAGGCTTTCACATATATTTCCATTATCACTCAGTCTCAGAGGTCCAGCAAGTGGCCTGTGTGCCCACAGCTAGAATGTGAGTGCTCTGGGACTTAAAACTCATAAACCCTGTGAACGTTCCATTAGATGACATTCCCCATCAAGACCTTCTCCTCCCCCGAGGCAATAGGGCTCTGCAGTAATGGTGGAGAATGAGGAAGTAGCAAAGTCAATCTCCCAAGCTTGGCTCTCCGTGAGAAGGTAGCAATCTCCCGAGCTTGACTCCACATACCGCAAGGATGATTCCATCCAAATCAGACGGTGGCAGCAGCGCCGCATTCCGCTCAAGGCGGCCAGCCTTCTGCGACTCCACAGCCCCACCTGCTGGAGGCTGCCTTGCACACAGCCTAACTGTCCACAGCCAGCCCTGGACTACTGCTCTCCCTGAGTCCCACACGCCGCCCCGCTGGGGCTGGTTTGGGGGCCACAGTACAGGCTGGTAGCCTCAAACTTTGACTGAGGGAAGCATCTTTATTTCTTTCACAGTCTATGGTAAATTTTAATCTATTCTGTTGAACGAACTCTTTGCTTTTTCTGAACTTCAGCTTCTCCCAAGTTGTAACCAGAGAGAGATTTCACCTCTGGCTTTCCAGGCCCTCCTAGGGTGTTACACCATAGAATAATAAGGCATCGACTCTGCCAGATGGAAAGAATTGGAACTTTGGAGAGAAAACTGCTATAAATTTCAGAACTAGGGGGATAAAAGCAGCAGCATTCCCCAGGAAACATGGAAAAATGAAGTCTCAGAGAATCAAAGTAAGAAGCCACAAGAAACGGACTGTATTCAGCCCTCCACTTGGCTGTATTAAATGAGCACCTACTATGTGGCTGATACTGTGATACATGGATGAAACAGTCTCCACACTTTAAGTCTTTTCACTGGGACTTTCACTTTCACTCGGACATCACCTTTCTCCTAGCCATCTTCCTGTCAGTTTTCCTTCTGTGTTCTTGGTAACCTCATTCCATTAAAAACAAATTCTTCTATATCCATAACAATCTGCAAGAACTTTCACTATACCTTCCTCCTCCTTACCGTAACGGAAGCCTGGCCTTGCCCCAAGAACACTGGTTCCCTTGCAGCCCTCTTAAGGGAAAGCTGCTCTTCCTCCCACGAGTTCTATTTTCCAGCCAAGAAGGGGGCACTTGGGGTCAGCAGTCTCCCAGCTTCCCCTGCCAGTTCTACATGATGACTTTTCTACCTTTGTCAAAGTCCCCCTCATACCAAATTGTTCATTGCCCTGTACTTCTTCTGGCTGTCACTGACCCTGGCTCACAGCAGCTGAGGACTCCCCCATTTACCTTACACATTAACCTCCACCATCATCCTGAGACAAACTGCCGAACCCAATCCATCCCACACCCTAACCTTCCCCTAACTTTCCTAATCATTTCAAATAACCTTCTGCTCTACTTATACTTTTCAAGGCCACAATTAGACCATTACTACCATAGCTCCACTGCCTCTCAAAAAAAACCTTTGGATCCTTTCGTAGTTCATAAGCGTGATGACTGGGTTTTCCCTTTCATGCGTAAGATGTGCCTCCCTCAAACCTTGTTACAACATTGGCACATTACCCTTGTGATGTGGAAAAGCATGAAACTTCAACATCCCACTTGAACCACAATCCTCCCAACTCTATTCTGTTCCTCCCACTTCACCACTCCTTGGCCTCACTGAGTTCCAGCCCTTTAACCCCTTGTGGCCTCACAGTTTATCTTTCCCTTCCCCTCAATCCCCAGACTTCAGTCTTTTAAAACCCAAGCTAGACCTCTGGCCAACAACTTGAATTATTTCCCGCCAGCTCCCTCAATACCCATGCTCCCTTTTCCCTCCACTCGTAAGTCCTGGAAAACCCTACAGAACCCAGTTCTACAGTTGCCCACCCTGGTCCTAAACCTGGAGCTCCGAGTCCTGGTACAGAAAACTGTACACTCTGCCATAGATTTGTGTTTTCAGCGGTTCATGAAGGACTATTAGAAATCCACCTCATTCTCCCCACCCCCTCATCAGATAGCCTGGCCTCCTGCTTCACTGAGAAAATTAAGTCCAAGAACTCTCAACTTATCCCCTTCTTTCAAAAATATACTTGCATTACCCACCACATAGTCTTCTTGAACCCAATAAAGACATCTACAGGCTGGGCACAGTGGCTCATGCCTGTAATCCCTGCACTTCAGGAGGCCACTTGAGCCTAGGAGTTCGAGACCAGCCTGGGCAACATAGTGAGACTCCGTCTCTATAAAAATAAATAAATAAATAAATAAATAAATAAATAAATAAATAAATCAGATCTACAGTGCTTTGCCTGGGCAACATAATGACACCCCAGCCCTACAAAAAATAAAAAATTAGCTGGGCCTGCTGATGCACTCCTATAGGCCCAGCTTCTCAGGAAGCCGAGGCAAGAGGATCCCTTGAGCCCAGAAAGTTGAGGCTGCAGTGAGCCACATTCACGCCACTGCACTCCAGCCTGGGTAACAGAGCAAGGCTCTGTCTCAGAAAAAAGTAAAAAAAGCAACTTAGTGCTTACATCATATTTCATGGCAAAAGAATGAATGCTTTCCCTCCCAAGATCAAGAAGGCAAAAAGATAGCTGCTCTTTCAGCTTCTATTCAACAATGTATAGCATTTCCAGCACAGAAGAGAGTGAAGGAGATAATACAAGTTGTAAAAGAAGAAGCAAAATGTTCTGTAGTCACAGATAGCGTGATTGTGCCCATGGACACTCCTAAGGAATCTACCACAAAAAATTGTGAAAATGCCAGGCGTGGTGGCTCACACCTGTAATCCCAGCACGTTAGGAGGCTGAGGTGGGAGGATCACTTTAGCCCAAAAGTTCAAGACTGGCCTGAGCAACATAGTGAGACCCTGTCTCTACAAAAAATAAATAATTAGTCCGGGCACGGTGGCTCACGCCTGTAATCCCAGCACTTTGGGAGGCCGAGGCGGGTGGATCACGAGGTCAGGAGATCGAGACCATCCTGGCTAACAT
>NW_012106919.1:1538233-1556723 GCF_000951045.1 Mandrillus leucophaeus
GTCATGGTAGTGCACATCTGTATTCCTAGCTACTTGAGAGACTGAGGTAGGGTGATTGTTTGAGCCCAGGAAGTTAAGGCTGCAGTGAGCCATGATCATGCCACTGCACTCCAGCCTGGGTGACAGAGCAAGACGCCATCTCGAAAAAAAAAATTAAATATAAATTTAGAAAATGAATATTTTTGGTCAGGCACAGTGGCTCACGCCTGTAACTCCAGCACTTTGGGAAGTCAAGGCAGGCAGATTGCCTGAGCCCATGAATTCAAGACCAGCCTGGACAATATGGTGAAACCCTGTCTTTACAAAAAAACACCAAAAAATTAGCTAGGCATGGGGACACGCACCTGTTGTCCCAGTTACTTGGGAGCCCAAGGTGGGAGGATCATCTGAGCCTGGAGGTCAGAGGCTGCAGTGAGCCAAAATTGTGCTGCTGTACTCCAGCCCAGGAAACAGAGTGAGACCCTGTCCCAAAAAAAAAAATTTAAGTGAAAACTAATATGTGAATGTAACAAGGTTACCAAATACAAGGTCAAATATCAAAAATAAAATATTTCTCCATAGACTATGAATAAATAATTGGAATTTTTTAAAAACTTTAATACCATTTAAAATAGCATCAAGTAAGGAAAATGTTATACACACACACACACACACACGCACCATGGAATACTACTCAACCATAAAAAAAGAAGGAAATCATGTCTTTTGCAGCGACATGGATGGAATTGGAGGTCATTATCCTAAGCGAAATAACTCAGAAACAAGAAGTCAAATACCACATGTTCTCACTTGTAAGTGGGACCTAAACAATGAGTACACATGGACATACAGAGTAGAAGAGCAGATATTGGAGACTACAAAAGGTGGGAGGGTGGGAGGTGGGTGTATTAGTTCATTTTCACACTTCTATAAAGAACTTCCTGAGACTGAGTAATTTATAAAGGAAAGAGATTTAACTGACTTACAGTTCCACATGACTGAGGAGGCCTCAGGATACTTACAATCATGACGGAAGGGGAAGTAGGCATGACTTACGTGGTGGCAGGTGAGAGGGAGAGCGTGTGAGTGAAGAAGGAACCTGCCAAACACTTATAAAACTATCAGATCTCATGAGGACTCACTCACTACTATGAGAACAGCATGGGGGAAACTGCCCCCATGATCCAATCACCTGCCACCAGGTTCCTCCCTGAATACATGGGGATTACAGTTCAAGATGAGATTTGGGTGGGGACACAGAGCCAAACCAGATCAGAGGGTGAGGTCTGAAAAATTCTTTATTAGGTACAATGTGATAGGTACACTAAAAGCCCAGATTTTTTTACTTATGTAATATATGCATGTAATAAAGCTGTACTTCTACCCCCTAAATATATAAAAATAAAAAATTAAATAAAATAGCATCAGGACTTCTAATTCTGATCAATATGGAATAACAGGGATCAATTAAAACTCCAGAGACAACATATGAAACAACAGCTTTCAGACATTAGGCATCAGGCAGCACAGGCAGTGAATTCAGGAAACAAGCAAGGTGTGTTCTATGATTTTCGCAGTCTGTGATAGGAAAGGGTTTCCAGGCTTCGCCACAGGAAGGAGGAACGCAGGCAGAGCCCAAAAGTCTCCCTCAGTTCCGGAGATCATGCTGGGAATCTGAGGAGGCCAAGCCAGCTAGAGTTCACCCGGGAGAGCAACTGAGCTGAGAGAGCAGCACAGAGAAAGAGCTCCAGGGATCTGCGGAGGTCTGCAGCTGAAGGCTGATCTGCACATTCACGTGAGGAAACTACCAAAGGCTAAGAAAAATTAACCTGAAAAAAGTACAGGGAAAAATCTTCAGCGTTCACCTACTAGCCACAGTAGAAAACCTCATCATTAACAGGTCATCAGGTAGAATATTCAGAAAGACGTTGCTGTAGTAGTGGGCAATATTAACCATACACCAAAGAATTCTGGTCATGCCGAACAAAGCAAGCCTCAGAAGGACCAAACAGTTTTCAAGTAACTTAACTACATCACAGAACAACACTCAAGAATATTAATAAGAATACAGAAGTATTCAGCACCCAACAAGGTAAAATACATAGTATTTGGAATTCAATAAAACATTATAAGACACACAAATAAGCAAGAAAATACAATTCATAATGAAGAGAAAAATCAATGAGAACTAATCTAGAAATGACATGGATGATAGAATTAGTAGACAAAGACATTTAAGTGGTTATTAAAGCTATATTCATATGTTCAAGAAGGTAAAGGAAAGATTGAGCATGTTAAGTAAAAACATCAAAGATATTTTTAAATTACCAAATGGACTGACTGCCGTGGCTCATGCTTCTAATCCCAGCACTTTGGGAGGCTGAGGTGGGTAGATCACTTGAGTCTAGGAGTTCGAGACCAGCCTGGGGAACATCGGAAGATCCCATCTGTACAAAAAAATTTTTTTCAGAAAAAATCCCATAAGAAAAGATCCCATCTGTACAAAAAGAATTTTTTTACAGAAAATGTGGCACATATACACCATGGAATACTATGCAGCCATTAAAAAGGATGAGTTCGTGTCCTTTGTAGGGACATGGATGCAGCTGGAAACCATCATTCTCAGCAAACTATCACAAGAACCGAAAACCAAACACCACATGTTCTCACTCATAGATGGGAACTGAACAATGTGATCACTTGGACACAGGAAGGGGAACATCACACACCGGGGCCTGTTGAGGGCAGGAAGAAGGGGGGAGGGATAGCATTAGGAGATATACCTAATGTAAATGACGAATTAATGGGTGCAGCACACCAATATGGCACATGTATACATATGTAACAAACCTGCACATTGTGCATATGTATGCTAGAACATAAAGTATAATAAAAAAATAAATAAATAAGAAATTAGTTGGGCATGGTGGTATGCACCCATAGTCCCAGCTATTTGGGGATGAGGTGGGAGAATCGCTTGAGCCTGGGGAGTCAAGGCTGCAGTGAGCCAAGACTGGGCTACTGCACTCCAGCCTGGGTGACAAAGTTAGACCCTGTCTCAAAAATAAATAAAAATAAGAAGCCCAAATTGAACTTGTAAAGATAAAAATTAAAATATTTCAGATTAATAACAACACATTAGACATTGAAAAAAATTAGTGAAGTCTAAGACAGAGCAATAGAAACTATCCAAAATGAAACATGAAAAGAATAAAGACTGAAAAAAAAAATGGCCAGAGCATTAGTGAGCTACGAGGCAATCAGACTCCAAAGGGGGAAAAAGAAAGAGACAGAGAGAGTGAGAAGGGAGGTCAGAAAAAAAGATACTAAGAAATAATAACTGAAATTTTCCAATTGTTATGAAAATTAGATGTCCAGAAACCTAAGAAACTTAGTAAACCCCAGGCACAAGAAACATGAAAAACCAAAGCACATCATAAAATTGCATCAAAAACATAATATGCTTAGGAATAAATTTAACAAAATATGTGCAAAATCCATACGTGAAAAACTAGAAAACATTGCTGAGAGAAATTAAAGAATACCTAAATAAATTGACAGATATATTTTGTCCATGGATTGGAAGACACAATATTGTTGTCCACTCTTACCAAAATGATTGATAGGTTCAATATAATTCCAGTGAAAAACCCTACAGCCTTTATTTCACATAAATTGACAAACTGATTTTAAAATTTATATGGAAGTTCAAATGACCTAGAATACCCAACACAGTTTTGAAATAAAGAGTAACAAAGTTGTAGGACTTGTATAATGTCACTTCAAGGCTTATTATAGAGGACCCTAAATAATACAATGTAATATTAAGGTAAGGAAAAACAAATACACAAATACAACTAAATAGACCAGAAATAGACCTGATGCATGGCCAATAGGTACATGCTAAGATGTTTAATCATTAGTCATCAGGTAAACAGAAATTAAAATCACAATGAAGTACTACCACACACCTACCAGAATGACTACAAATTAAAAATTGTAGTGATACCAAGTTTGGTGAGAAAATAGCGCATCTAGAAATCTCATATATTACTGAAGACAGTATAAAATAGTTGAATCCTTATCTTGGTTATTGTAAACAGTGCTGTAATAAACATGGCAATGCAGATATCTCTTTGATATACTAATTTCCTTTCTCAAACCCAGCAGTGGGATCGCTGAGTCATATAGTAGTTGTACTTTTAGTTTTAGTTTTTTGAAGAATTTCCATACTGTTTTTCATAATGGCTGTACTAATTTACATTCTCACCAATTGTGTGCAAGCATCCCCCTTTCTCCTCTTCACCAGCATGTTATTTTTTATCTTTTTAATTGGGGTGAGATAATATCTCATTGTGGTTTTGACTTGTATTTCACTGATGATTAGTGATGTCCAGCATTTTTTCATATACCTATTGGCCATTTGTATTTCTTCTTTTGGCAAGTGTCTATTCAGAACATTTGCTCAGTTTTTACCTGGATCTAATTTCGTTCTTCTGCATATGGATCTTCAGTTTTCCCAGCACCATTTTTTTTTTTTTTTTTAGTTTTCTGACAGAGAGGTCTCTCTTTGTCACCCAGGCTGGAATGCAGTGGTGCAACCACAGCTCACAGCAGCCTCAACCTCCCAGGCTCAAGTGATCTTCCCATCTCAGCCTTCTGGGTAGGTAGGACCATGGGAATGCACCACCACATGTGGATAATTTTTTTTATTTTGTAGAGTCTTTCTTGCCAAGGCTGGTCTCAAACTCCTGGGCTCAGGCATTCCTCCTGCCTTGGCCTCCCAAAGTGCTGGGATTACAGGTTTGAGCCACTACACCTGGTCCCCAGCATTATTCATTGAAGAGATTGTCCTTTCCCCAGTGTATGTTCCTGGTGTCTTTGTCAAAAATGAGTTGACTGTAAATGTATGGATTTATTTCTGGGTTCTCTACTCTGTTCCACTGGTGTATGTATCTGTTTCTATGCCAGTACCATGCTGTTTTGGTTACTATTGCTTTATGGTGTAATTTGAAGTCAGGTTATGTGATGCCTCCAGCTTTGATATTTTTGTTCAGGATTGCTTTGGCTATTCAATGTCTTTTGTGAGTCCATCTAAATTTTAGGATTGTTTTTCTATTTCTGTAAAGAATGTCATTGGCATTTTGGTAGGAACTGCATATAATCTATAGGTTGCTTTGGGTAGTATGGGCATTTTAACAATACTAATTCTTCCAATCCATGAACATGGGATATCTTTCCATTGTGTGTGTTTCCTCTTCAATGTCTTTCATCAGTGTTTTATAGTTTTAATTGTAGAGATCTTTCACTTCTTTGGTTAAATTTATTCCTAGGTATTTTATTATTAATTTTTTAGCTATTGTAAATGAGATTGCTTTCTTGATGTATCCTTTTTTAGATTGTTTGCTGTTGGCATATAGAAATGCTGCTGATTTTTCTGTGTTGATTTTGTATCCTGCAACTTTACTGAATTCATGTATTCTAACAGTTTTTTTGTGGAGTCTTTAGGCTTTTCTAAATATAAGATCGTGTCATCTGTAAACAGGGACAATTTTACTTCTTCCTTTCCAGTTTGAGTTCCCCTTATTTCTTTCTCCTGTCTAATTGTTCTGGCTAAGAATTCCAGTGCTGTGTTGAATAAAAGTGGTGAAAGTGGGCATCTTTGTCTTGTTTCAGATCTTAGAGGAACGGCTTTTAATTCAGCATGATGTTAACTTTGGGTTTGCCATATATGGCCTTTATTGTTTTGAAGTATGTTTCTTCTATACCTAGTTTGTTGTAAGTTTTTATTATAAAGAGATGTTGAATTTTATCAAATGCTGTTTCCTGCATCTATTGAGATGATCATATAGTTTTGCTCTTTATTCTTTTGTACAATGCGGTATATCACATTTATTGATTTGTGTATGTTGAACCATCCTTGCATCCCTGGAATAAATCTCACTTGATTCTGGTGTGTTATCTTTTTAATGCATTGTTGGATTATGTTTGTTAGTATTTTGTTGAGAATTTTTGCATCCATGTTCATCAGGAATATTGGCCTGTAGTTTTATTTTTGTTGTTGTTGTATCCTTATCTGGTTTTGGTATTAGAGTAATGCTTATCTTATGGAATGAGTTAGAAGTAATTCTCTCCTATTTGTCCTTTTGGAATAGTCTGAAAATAATTGGTGTTACTTTGGAGGGAGCTTTTAATACAATGGAAATGTTCTACATCTTGAGCGGGGGCAACATGAGTGTATATACTTGTCAAAACTGCACCAGAACTGCCTGTTGGCTGCTCAGGCGGTAGCATCTGATGGTGGCATCTCTCTGGGAACTGTACATTCAAAATAGGTGCATTGGTTGTATGTAAATTACATCTCAATAAAGTTGATTTTTAAAAAGGAAATAGAAAAAATCTAATTAAATTAATCCCTCTCTCCTGATTCTCCACCAATATCTCTGGAGAGTCCTCCTTAATCTTCTTTATAAATTCTTCATTTTTCCCTTTGAAACTCAGGGGTTACTTGATGTTCCATTCTTGATGCTCTTCTCCCTCATATAACCATAATTATTTCACTCAGTATTTGTGTTACAACTACCACCTATTTGAGGATCATTTCAAATCTATATTTCTTGCACAGACTTTTCCCTTGCACAGACTAGCCCCAGAGAGCTATATCCAAATGCTTAATGGAAAATCTGTATCTCAAGCTCAACATATCCAAAACTAAGATAATTACCATACATAGGCCAGAAGCAGTGGCTCACGCCTGTCATCCCAACATTTTGGGAGGCCAAGGCAAGAAGAAAACCTGAGCCCAGGAGTTCAAGACCAGCCTGGGAAACATAGCAAGACCCCATCTCTACAAAAAAAAAAAAATTAATTAATTAGCCAGGCATGGTGGCATGTGCCTGTAGTCTTAGTTACTCAGGAGGCTGAGGTGGGAGGATTACTTGAGCCCAGGAGCTCAAGGCTGCAGTGCGCTATGACTGTGCCACTCTACTCCAGCCTGGGTTACAAATCAAGAGTCTATCTATCTCTAAAAAGAAAAAATTAGCACACACAACTTTAAGCCTACCTTTTATACAATATTCTTTATTTTTCTTTTCTTTTTTATTTTTCTTTTGAGACAGAGTCACGCTCTGTTGCCCAGGCTAGAGTGCAGTGGTGCAGCCTTGGCTCACTGCAACCTCCACCTCCCAGGTTCAAGTGACTCTTGTGCCTCAGCCTCCCAAGTAGCTGGGATTACAGGCATGCACCACCATCCCTGGCTAATTTTTGCATTTTTAGTAGAGACAAGGTGTTGCCATATTGGCCAGGCTGGTCTCAAACTCCTGGCCTCAAGTCATCCACCTGCCTCATCCTCCCAAAGTGCTGGGATTACAGTCATTAGCCATCACGCCTGGCCCTATACAATATTCTTCATATGCATTGATGCGCTGTGGCTGACACATAGTAAACACTTTATATATTATTCGTTGAATGAATGAAATGTGAAATAACTAACAGTCAAATATGTCTTCAATTCTCTGTTGAGCACCTATATTATTAAGCTCATGACCAACATGCTTTGTGGAAATTATTTCCACAAATGTTAGTTCATTCTCTTATTCCTTTCTCCTCCCCACCAATACCTCCACTCCCACCCCAGATGGAGAGAGGGTGAGAATGGAGTTGGTACACATCTCTGAATGGCACCTCCTCAGATTGACAGACTTCAGTATTTCAAAATAAGAAAAGCTGCTCTCCTCTTCCCCTTCTTTCCGCCTTCCAACATTGTGGTCACCACCAGAACTGCCTGCAATTGGTATTCTGGGCAGATGTAGCCAGCTGCAAGGTGTGTTATCTGATAGTGCATCTGTCTGGAAAACCAGAAAAAGGAAAACTGTGTTTAGAAGGTATATTTTTCTCCTCCCCAGGTAAGCAGGAGAAATAATAGAATTCAAATTGGAATGACCGTGCAGCCAAACTTCTGCGCACTAGGTGTTTATCCCAGTTCATAAAAACAACGGTTTTGAAGTAATGAAAAGAACTCCCTGTTGGGGAAGCAAATGGAACTACATGTTTCTGAAACAGTTTGAAAGAAAACATCACACTCAATGACCAGACAGCAAAAACATGTCAAGCAGATTGGCACAGTTTGCTTCACTCACAAATCTTCCCCAGATGAGGCTCCAGGAAAGGCTGGACCCCTTGAAACCATACTACCATCAGGAAACCACATAGCCTCCTATTGTCAAACCCATACAGCCTACTCAGCTTCAGTGGGATGTAAAGTTCCCCTTTTTTCCTATACTCAGAGCCTAAAAATTCAACTTCATTTCTATTTCTTTAATGGTATCCTACCAACTCTGAACCTTGGGACGCTGTCCCGCAAGTCCTTTTCTCTGTTGTCTCTAAAGACAAACACACAAGCTTTTATGGTTGGAAGAATTAACTGCTAATCACTAGAGGAAAATAGACACGGAAAAACAAAAGCAACAAAGACGAAAACGTTTATTTACCTAAGAGCTCTTATGTACAGGGTAACCAAATGTCCTTGTTAGCCCAAGACGGTCCCGATTAACATCTATTTTCCTGGCATAATTACTAATTGCATCTGTTTCACTCTCAAAAGTATCATGTTTGGTCATAAAGTAGAATAAGTTATCCTATTTGTATGGCACTTACTTTATGCTGGGCATATAAACATTAACGTATTTGATCCTCAAAGCAATCTCATGAGATAAGAAACGTTTTCAAAGTAATCAAACCAAAGTATGGAGAGGTTGAGTAGCTTGCCCAAGAGTACACATATAGTCAGCATCTGAGCCAGGATTTGCCAACAGAGGCAACTGGCTTCAATGTCCTTGTCCTTAACCATTGTGGTAAGCTATGACAAAGCTTTAGGAAATCATGTGTTCTTTCATTTAATAAGTATAATTAATGCTTACTATATGCCAGGCACCATGCTACTAACTAGGAATACAGTCATGAAACAGGCCGAGGATGTGCCCTGAGGAAACTTTCAGTCTGAGGGAAACACAGATACAACTAAAAGGACAAGGGGTACAGGCACAGGGTGCATGGAGAACAATCGGGATAGAGGTGGGGGTGGCATCTAATCAGGCATTAAGAGATGGTGGAAAGTTTCCTGGAGGAAGTGACATCTGAGGAGAGTGCTGAAGAAAGAGCATTTTATCTAGACTGGAAAGACCAGGAAAATGTGGTTCAGGCAGAACAGCAAATCAGATGGTCCTAAAGCCAAAGAAATCACAATGAATCCACATAGTTCAGGAGGGTTAGTGTTGCCTGGGGTCAGGGAAGGAGCAAAAGTTGGAGCTAGAAATATACACAAAGGCCAGATCAAGAGGAGATGTGACTGACATGCTCACATTTGCACTTTGTCCTGAAGTTAATGGGAAGCACATGGCTTACTAGGAAATTAAGCAGATAAGTGACCTGATCAAATTTTCACTTTACAAAAATCATTAGTGCTGCCATGCAGAAATGGTTTGAAGAGGCAAGAGCCAGAGCAAACACAGGAAACTCAGACAGAAGGCTGTTGCCAGGATCCATTAGAGGGAGGAAACAGGCTTGAACTAAGGTGGTGACTAGAGATGCAGAAAGACTTGGTGGATCAAGGAGGTAGAACTGGCAGGATTTGGTGATGGGGAAGATGTGGTGGGTGAGGGGAAAGAAGGGTTACAGATGCCAGAGAGATGTCCTATCTGAGTCTGGAGCTCAGGAGAGAGACCTGGGCAAGAGACACACATTTGGGAATCACCCACATACAGATGGTAACTAAGCCAGCTGGTTAGGCGGCTTATCCAGGAGAGTGTGTAGAGTGCGAAGTGAAAGAATTTGCAAGACCAGGCACAGTGGCTCATGCCTGTAATCCCAGCACTTTGGGTGGCCAAGGTGGGAAGATCTGAGTTTGAGACCAGCTTGGGCAATGTAGGGAGATCCCATCTGTAGAAAAAAATATTTTTAATTAGATGGCCTGGGCCGGATGCAGTGGCTCATGCCTGTAATCCCAGCACTTTGGGTGGCCAAGGTGGGAAGATCTGAGTTTGAGACCAGCTTGGGCAATGTAGGGAGATCCCATCTGTAGAAAAAAATATTTTTAATTAGATGGCCTGGGCCGGATGCAGTGGCTCATGCCTGTAATGACAGAACTCTGGGAAACGAAGGCAGGCAGATCACCTGAGGTCGGGAGTTCAAGACCAGCCTGACCAACATAGAGAAACCCCATCTCTACTAAAAATACAAAATTAGCTAGGTGTGGTGGCACATGCCTGTAATCCCAGCTACTCAGGAGGCTGAGGCAGGAGAATTGCTTGAACCCAGGAGGCAGATGTTGCGGTGAGCTGAGATCACGCCATTGCACTCTAGCCTGGGCAGCAAGAGCAAAATTCCGTCTCAAAAAAAAAAAATTACCTGGGCAAGGTCGCACGCGTCTGTGGTCCCAGCTACTAGGAGGCTGAAGTGGGAAGATCACTTGAGCCCAGAAGGTCAAGGCTGCAGTGAGCTATGATTCCACCATTACATTCCAGCCTGAGTGACAGAGCAAGACCGTGCCTCAAAGCAAAAAAATAGAAAAAAGAAAAGAAAAGAAAAAAAGAACTGGCCACATCATCCAGTGTTAGTGTCTCTCCTAACAAGAAAATACAAAGAAAAAACCTGGCCATGCTCCAGTTGGGGTGGCTCATGCCTGTAATCCCAGCACTTTGGGAGGCCGAGGAGGGTCCATCACCTGAGGCTGGGAGTTCAAGACCAGCCTGACCAACATGGAGAAACCCCATCTCTACTAAAAATACAAAATTAGCTAGGTGTGGTGGCACATGCCTGTAATCCCAGCTACTCAGGAGGCTGAGGCAGGAGAATTGCTTGAACCCAGGAGGCAGAGGTTGCAGTGAGCCAAGATAGCGACACTGCACTCCAGCCTGGGCGACAGAGCAACACTCCATTTCAAAAAAAAAAGAGAGAGAAAAGAAAAAAGAAGAAAACTGGCCACGAAGAGTTGGAAGGAGGAGAGATGAGGGAGACCGAGCAAGAAAGCTTGATGTCGTCATGGCCGCCAAGAGAAAAGGAAAAGGAAACCAGTGTCTAAGACTTCAAGGGACACAAGTTTGGGCCCAGGCATATCCACATAGTTTATCAACAAGATGGTGTTTGCAAATCTTAATGGTGCAGTTTCACTTGCAGGCAGGAGTGAGACTGCAAAGGGAAGAAGAGAAACTGCAAGGTGGGAATGGGGAGCAGGCAGTGTCTCAGGGAGAACTGTGGGGGAGGTCGAAGTAGAAGTCATGTCCCAGAACAGAGGCATCCAGCACCCTGCTTTTGTGTATGTGTGGCAAGAACACTTAAAATGAGATCTACCCTCTAAATAAATGTTTAAGTATACGATACATTACTGTTGACTATAGGTATGATATCATACAGCAGATATCTAGAGCGTATTCATCTTGCTGGACCAAAACTGTATGCATGCACATTGATTAGTAACTCCCCATCTCCGCCTCCCCTCTCAGCCCCTGGCATTCTACTCTTTGCGTCTGTGAGTTTGACTATTTTATTTTATTTCATTCCAACAGCCTGAGAGAGTTTGACTATTTTAGGTGCCTCATACAGGTGGAATCATGCAGTATTTATCTTTCCATAACTGGCTTATTTCACTTAGCAGCCTGTCTAAAGTTTGGTCAAGGAGAGAGTCCTTGTCACCAGTTGGCTGGGGCACAGAGAGAGAGGAGGCAGATCTGCTCTGGCTTATCCTGGAGAGACAAGCAGCAGTCAAGGCTTTGCAAATCTGGTTATCCTAAGAGCACTGAGAAGTTGTAATTGGGAGGGAAGTTACATGACATCATCAGATTGTGTTTTCTCAAAATCTACTCAGATTGCTGTGTGGAGAATGGGCTGGAGGGGGCGAGAAGGAAACGCTGGAAGACTAGTTAGATTGCCAGTACTATCGTCATGGATAGAGACAAGAAAACGGGCAGAACAAGGTGATGGTGGTGGTAGAAACAGACATAGAGGAATTTGACAAATGTAAAAGGTGAAACTGACAGGACTCGGTGATAGAGTGGTGGTAGGGAGAAAAAGGTATCAATAAATGGCTTGGTATCTCATTTAATCTTTACTACAACCCTGTGAAACACATTATTATTTCCTCCATGTTATGGATAAGGGATTTGAAACTCAAAGTACTTGAACGACATGACCGGATCACACAGCTGGTAGGTCTGGCTATAAAGTGATGCCCCCCTCCACTATGTTATACAGCAGTCAAGCAGTTCTTCCTTGAAGAATGCTCTCTTTCCTCTTGCACCACTGAAGGCTATACCTAGTCAATACTTCTACTAATAGCATGGTACTTCACCTACAATATTCTCATTATCTGTTTGCCTATAAAACAGGAAAATAAATAAGAATATTATCACAGAAGCCGGCCACAGCTTAAGCCAGCTGATCTCCAAGGACAGTACAAATCAATTCCTTTGCTGAAGAAAGTGACTTCTTGGGCTTATCTGGCTATAAAAAGTGAAGGCCCCTGAAGACAGCTGAGATAAGAAAGGTTAGGGCAAAGAAGTTAACTTGCTCTGCATGACAAAGTTACAGGAATTTTGAAGAAGGAACCATAGCCATTAATATAGTTTGGATGTTTGTCCCCTCCAAATCTCAGGCTGGAACGTAATCTCCAATGTTGGAGGTGGGGCCTAATGGGAGGTATTCGAGCCATAAGGATGGATGCCTCATGAATGGCTTGGTGCCCTCCCCATAGTCATGACTGAAGTTTCATTCTATTAGTTACCATGAGATCTGGTTGCTAAAAAGAGCCTAGACCTCCTGCACTTCTCTCCTGCTCCCTCTCTT
The DNA here is from genome assembly GCF_000951045.1 of Mandrillus leucophaeus. Lineage (NCBI taxonomy): Eukaryota > Metazoa > Chordata > Mammalia > Primates > Cercopithecidae > Mandrillus > Mandrillus leucophaeus. The sequence continues at coordinate 1,551,050 of NW_012106919.1, forward strand.
GCGATGTGACATGTCTGCTCCCCCTTTGCCTTCTACCATTAGTAAAAGCTTCCTGAAGCCTCACCAGAAGCTGAGCAGATGCTGCTGCCATGCTTGTACAGCTTGCAGAACCATGAGTCAAATAAACCTCTTTACAGTGCAAATTACCCAGTCACAGGTATTCCTTCATGGCAATGCAAAATGGACAACTACAACCGTCATGCTCGTCACTGTAACCCTAGTGCCTAGCACACAGGTACTCAACATATTTTTGTTGAATGAATTGGCTTTAAGAAGGGGATTATCTCTGGAAGAGAAGATGGGAGGCAGGGTCTGGAGAGAAGCAGGGACGGAAATTAATGAAGAAACAGGAGTGACTGGGCACGGTGGGTCACACCTGTAATCCCAGCACTTTGGGAGGCCAAGGACGGCAGATCCTGAGGTCAAGAGATCGAGACCAGACTGGCCAACATGGTGAAAGCTCCGTCTCTACTAAAAATACAAAAATTGGCTGGGCGTGGTGGCCCGCGCCTGTAGTCCCAGCTACTTGAGAGGCTGAGGCAGGAGAATTGCTTGAACCCGGGAGGCGGAGGTTGCAGTGAGCCGAGATCACATCACTGCACTCCAGCCTGGGTGACAGAGTGAGACTCCATCTCAAAAAAAAAAAAAAAAAGAAGAAGAAGAAGAAGAAAAGAAAAGAAAAAGAATAAGAAAGAAACAGGACTGATGAAGTCAAATGGAATTCCTTGAAATGGGATGGTCCATGGCTTTCTAGAAACAGTATTAACTGATACTAAATTTTAAATTTTCTGTTTTAAAAGAAAAATTGTTATAAAACTGGACTGAAATAGAACTTTGCATTACATAAATCATGTAAATTTCTGGTCAAATGTTTATACAGTTGTCTGATACACATTAAAGGCAAATTCTTTCTTATGGGTGATATTGATGGCAGTGGTGGGCCATCCAGAGCAGCCGCTGCCACTGCGCCAGCTGCAGCAGGGAGGTGAAAGTGGTGGTGGCAGAAGTAGCTGTGGGAGCAGCAATGGTGGTGCGTCGCCTGTGCCCCATGTCTGGAGACAGCTGACTGCACTGCCCCCACCCTTGCATGGCCAAGTGGGACCCACTCCCAGGCCCGGAGCCTCTACCACTCTGGACCCTGGCACCGCATCACAGCTCTTGCGTGGTGCCCCTGCAGGGAGGGTACGGGGAGGAGAGATAGCTGCGCCTGGGACACTGCTGTGCTCCAAGGGAGCCAGCAGGAGCCAAGGACAAGTGGGAACCCCCCAGAGCCCACTGTGTGGGGGCTGCCACAGTGAGGCCAGCCGAGCCACCCACTAGCAGAGGAGGAGGGTGGTTGGGCATGCAGGGGTGGGCAGAGAGGGGCCCAGTGAGGACCTGGAGCCCCCCTCTCCAGACTGCAAGGAGATGCCACCAGAGCTGCGTGCATGATCCAGGGACTGGGTGAGAGCCCCACCCTCCCAGGCACAGGACCTGGGCATCTCTGTGCTCTGCACCCTCAGGGGCCCAGGAAAGTGCCTGCTGCCTCCACAGGCTCAAGGGTGTCTTTCCCACTGCCTGGCCTCTCCCCACTCCTGGTGCCTGCTCTGATCTCAGAGCAGGACTGGGGCAGATTGCAGGGGCAATGGGGTTGGGGGAGCTGAGGTGGGGCAGAGGGCAGGTTGGAGCTGGCCTGCAGGTACCCCTTGGTGGGAGCAGCCTGGGCACCATGGACGGCAATAGGAGGCAGACAGGCTTCTGGGTAGAAGGGGGCGGGTCTCTGATGAGGCCCCACCTTCAGGCCAGGGAGGGCCTGAAGCCTGGAGGCCAGGCTGCTAGTCCCTCTGACCCGAGTGAGAACTTGTGGTGCCTTTTCTGGGCTGCTCATGGACCAACTGACATGCACTTCGTCCCCTCTGAGGCCCATAAAAGCCCCAGGCTTAGCCAGAGCTGGAGCGATGACAGCTCGAGCTGACCTGTGAATGAGAGCAAATGTGAAACAAGCTCTCAAGTATGTAGTAGATACTATTTTCTTCCCAAACATCCATCCCCACTTTTTCTGGTAATAGATAGAGATAGATAGATGGATGGATGGATAGATAGATAGATAGATAGATAGATAGATAGATAGATAGATAGATAGATATAACATTTGGCTATAACTTTCCCCTACTCTTCATCCATGTCTGCAGGCACATGACCTAGATCTAGCCAATAAAAGCAGCCTATCCCTGGCCACAATGACTGGTTCAGGGATGAACACATGGTCCAAGCAGAGCCAAGGAGACAGTGGGATATGTCTCCCACTTTTGGAAAAGAGCAGGTGCTCTTTCCTATTGAATATGATAAAATATGAAGCCTGAGGTACTGTGTTTTTGCCAATTGAGGAAGAACGCATGTCTAAAACAGAACCAACACAGAGGAAGCAAAGTTGAGAGACACAGGGACAGAAACCTGGTCCTGGCTGGACACAGTGGCTTGCCCCTGTTATCCCAGCACTTTGGGAAGTAGAGGTGGAAGAAGCACTTCAGGCCAGGAGTTCAAGACCAACTGGGCAGCATAGTAAAACCCCATCTCTATAAAAAATTTAAAAATCAGCCAGGCCTGGTGGCTCACTACCTGGGAGGCTGAGGCAGGAGGATTGCTTGAGCCCAGGAGTTGAAGGCTGCAGTGAGCTATGATCACACCACTTGCTCTGTCACTCCAGTCTGAGTGACAGAGCAAGACCAGAAAGAGAGAAAGAGAGAGGAAGGAAGGAAGGAAGGAAGGGAGGGAGGGAGGGAGGGAAGGAGGGAGGAAGGGAAAGGAAGGGAAAGAAAGGGAAGAAGGAAAGAAGAAAGAGAAAGAAAGAGAGAGAGAAAGAAAGGAAGAGAAAGAAAGAAGAAAGAAAGAAAGAAAGAAAGAAAGAAAGAAAGAAAGAAAGAAAGAAAGAAAGAAAGAAAAAGAGAGAAAGAGAGAAAGAGAAAGAAAGAAAGAAAGGGAGGGAGGGAGGGAGGGAGGAAGGAAGGAAGGAAGGAAGGAAGGAAGGAAGAAACCTGGTGGTCTTGGTAACATTTTTGAGAAAACTGATCAAGCCTCATCTGAGGTCAGACTACCCCTGGACTTTCTTATTGTGTGCTCCAATAAAAATCCTTTTTCCATTTTGGATAACAATTTCTGTCCCTTACATCTGGAGTCTCAACGATGATGTAAGATAGGGATTTGAGTTATTTTATTTGGAAAGTACGGCTGCAGAAAGGAGTTACACAAGTCTACCTCCATTCAAGACTGAGTGCCCTGAGGTCCAAATCCTGTGTTAGTTATCACTGCAATGTTAACAGGCATTAATGGTTATTTTTAGGAATAAAAGGAGGACAAGAAAAAGGCAAGTGGCAGAAAGAAAAGGGGATGGGAAATGTATAAACTCCTCCCAAGAAAGCAGGTCACCTGGTCACTTTGTTCAGGGCAGACTGACCCTGCAGGAGCCCAGCAGGAATCATGAAGCAGGAAATGAGGGCACAGAAGCCTCCAGCACCAGACTGTTCCAAAGAGCCATTTACCAGGAAATTGCCTAGAAATGACGGTGCAGCCATAACCGGGTCATTAGTTTCCCTACAAATATTTCTCCCTTTTGTGTGCAACAAGGACCCATTCAGCCAACTGTGCGGGGCTTCAGCTGAAATAACAGACCAGAGGAAATGTGTAATTGGCTTTCATCAAATTGAAACTGTAAGGCAGCCTAGCCAAGCTGAAGCTCTGTCTCTGGCCCTAGCACAGAAATTATTTTCTGCTTACTGTGAGGTTACGTGTGGGAAAGAAGGGGGAATAGAGGAGAAAAAGAAAGAGGACCAGCCTTTGGGTCAGCTTCAGCCCTTCCGGCAAGGCTGCTCAGAGCTTTGTCTTAGCAGCCAACAAGGACAGAAAAGGAATCTGGCTCCACACTTTTGGAGAGGAAGGGACCTGGGACAGAGGAAGAGAGGCAGTAAGGGGAGGGGTGGGAAGAGAGGAAAAGAGTTACTCCTTAATGAAATAAGGTGATTTACAAATTAGCTTTTAAAAAATAGTTCCCAACTGATATCTTTTCCCACCAGACTATTTATATGAAATTTACACCTCGAAATAACAAACATAACGTCAACCAGTTTGCGAACTTACCACCTGGCATATGTGATGGTGACAATTTAATAATTGTTTAATAATTTAAAAGAGAAAAGTGAAAAAGAAAATTTGTGACTCACCCAAAGGGACATAAAGCATTATTCCAGGCACTTATGACTAATCTATATTTTGGGTGTGAGGGGAACTTTGCTGGATGATTTGGGAACTCTGTGGTATAGCTTATATATTTACAGTAAATTTTTCTTTTTTGAGAAGGAGTCTCACTATGGTGCCCAGACTGGTCTTAGATCCCTGGACTCAAACAATCCTCCTGACCCAGCCTCTCAGGTAGCTGGGACTACAAGCACACACCACTGTGCCCTGCTTATTTCTGGTAATTTTCTATCTGGAATTTTCTCTCTCATCTACTGCCAGGAATATTCCATCTACCTTTCCTTTTAGGTCCCTTTGAGCTTTGCATTCCTCATCCTGGCCCACCAGCTTCAGGGAAACATGTGAGGGAAACAGAATTACTGAAGGGAGACAGGACTCAGCTCCTCTGACACCCTCCCCGGGGCCCCTGACAGCAATATAGTTGTGCAGTTCCCATAGTGCTGCTCTGGTCACGTGCTTCCCTGAGCAAATTTTCCCCAGGATCCTTTGGACTTCTGCCTTGGTGTTTTCATTGCCATCATCTCAGGTGGGGAACTCCAAAAGACCACATGACCCTGGTTTCCTGATTTCCTGGTCCTCAGGAAGAACTGCCAAGCAGCAGCAGTAATGGAAAGAACATTGAGTCACACAGGCCTGGGCTCGAGTCCCACCTCTACCACCCACCAGCTCCATGAGGCCATGGTGGAATGGAAACAGTGTGGGACTGGAAACACGAGGACCTCACTGTGTGACCTCAGGCAGCTTCTTAGTTATTCCTTTCTTACACTGTCCAAATCTCAGTTACCTCATCATTAAAATGAAGATTATGATCACCACTTTAAAGTGTTGCTGTGGGGAGTAAAAGAAATCATATGCCTGGTGTGGGGTAGGCACTAAATAATTGGCTAATGTTGCTCTCATATTGTTATTGCTATTATGTGACCTTGGGGAAGACACTTAACCTCTCTGAACTTGCGATCTTTTCTGAAAACCTAGAAGTAATAAAAACTACCTTTCAGGATTGTAGCAATAATTATATATGTAAAGGTTACAAGGATTATTTATGTCACATATGTACCTGGTAAGCACTCAAGGTTAGATTTCTATGCCTCTCACTTCTGGACTTCCCCTAATGCAACCTAGCATAAGAGTTTAAAGCTTCCGACTGGGCACAGTGGCTCACGCCGGCAATCCCAGTGCTTTGGGAGGACTAGGTGGGCAGATCACTTCTGATCAGGAGTTCGAGACCAGCCTGGCCAACATAGTGAAACCTTGTCTCTACTAAAAATACAAAATAATAATAATAATAATAAACAATTGGCGGGGCTTGGTGGCAGGCGCCTGTAATCCCAGCTACTCGGGAGGCTGGGGCAGGAGAATCGCTTGAACCCGGGAGGCGGAGGTTGCAGTGAGCCGAGACTGACACCACTCCACTCCAACCTGGGCAACAGAGCGAGATTCCCTC
>NW_012106919.1:1562328-1563481 GCF_000951045.1 Mandrillus leucophaeus
TTCACTATGTTGGCCAGGCTGGTCTGGAACTCCTGACCTCAGGTGATCCGCCCACTGCAGCCTCCCAAAGTGCTGGCATTACAGGGCTGAGCCACTGCACCTGGCCAACACCCTGATTTTGTACTTCTAGCCTCAAGAACTGAGACAGAACACATTTCTGTTGTTTTAAGCCACTCAGTTGGAAACTACTATAGTTGATGACAGAATGAGAACTAGACTCCAGATTTTTTAACCTCTAGTCTAGGCCTCTTTTACTCCATTGCTGCCTCCCCAAGCCAGCAACAAACATTTATGGAATACCTTCTTAGAAAGTTTACTTATTTGGAAAAAATTGACACAATCTATAATTTTTAAGCACTTTAAGTTGTTGCCTGACACACAATAGGTATTTAATAAATATTTTACTGTCCAGTTGATAAAATGATAGACATTAAAATGTTATATTTTGTTATACAAATCTAAGATATTGTTATGAACCATTTTTTACCTCTGCATACACCTATGCACCAGACTCTAAATTTATTTACAAGGTTTGTATATTGAAGAATCCCAAGGCTCCATAACTCTCTCACTGCTACCGTCTGAAAGATACATGAGGTTCACAAGTCCTGCCTGTTCCCTACTTCTAGGGGTGAAAAATTAAAAGGAAAGCAATCTGAACAGCCTTAGGACTCTGAATCCTACAAGGGTTGTTTTCATTTTTGCTGAGTCCATCTACACTCATTTAGGAACATGCAGAAGGGAAGCTAGGAAATCAGGGGAGCTGCCCATTGCTCTAAAGGAAGTAGGTCACAGGGCACTGCTCCCACCCACTCAGCCAGGGAAAAGAATGGGTGGTGGTGGGTTAACAGTTACAAAGGGAATGAGGGAAAGTAGGGAGGACCTGCGGGCATGGTGGCTCATGCCTGTAATCCCAGCCATTTTGGGAGGCCAAAGCGGGTGGATCACCTGAGGTCAGGAGTTCGAGATCAGCCTGGCCAACATGGCAAAACCCCATCTCTACTAAAAATACAAAAATTAACGGGGCACAGTGACAGGTGCCTGTAATCCCAGCTTCTCGGGAGGCAGGAGGCGGAGGTTGTAGTGAGAGATTGCGCCATTGCACTCCAGTCTGCGAAAAGAAGCAAGACTCTGTCTCGAAAAAAAAAAAAAA
>NW_012106919.1:1566626-1568196 GCF_000951045.1 Mandrillus leucophaeus
CACTGCACTCCAGCCTGGGAGCACAGTGAGACTCCGTCTCAAAAAAAAAAAAAAAAAAAAGCAAGCATTTCTTTTCATCACTTTTCCCACTCATTTCAACTTCTACGTCTAGCTCACTCAGCACTCAGCATCTTAATAAGTCCCAGTCCAGTGAGCCACAGCTAGAAGGAGCCTTATGGAGCCGCAGATGTTTAGTTGGAGGCTGGAACTCAGAGAAGAGGATTGAGCAAGATCTCCCAGGTAGTTTATACTTTCATGTACATCAGGTCGCTTGGATACTGACAACCACCTGGTCATGTAGACAGAGGCTATTACCTCATTTAACAAATAAGGAAACAAGTTCAGGTAAGTGCCCATAGCTCTCCTCCAAGCTACCAAGCCTTTATTGCCACCCACTATCCCCACTTCCCTTGCTTTCCCTTGTTTTAAAATCAGTCCAGGCCGGACGCGGTGGCTCATACCTGTAATCTCAACACTTTGGGAGGCCGAGGCAGGTGTGTCATTTGAGGTCAGGAGTTCGAGACCAGCCTGGCCAACATAGTGAAACCCTGTCTCTACTAAAAATACAAAAATTAGCCGGCGGTAAGGCGCGCGCCTGTAATCCCAGCTATTTGGGAGGCTGAGGCCGGAGAATAGCTTGCGGTGTGCAGAGATTGGGCCACTGTGCTCCAGTCTGGGCAACAGAGTGAGACCCTGTCTCAATAAATAAATAAATAAATAAATAAAGTCCAGACTATACACATAATTCCAGGAAATTGCTACTCAGCTCCAAATATTCTATATCAAATTTGAAAATATTTGTTGCATTCCCCATCTTCCTAACCCACTTAGCATGATGGAGAGATGATAGAGCATAGTAATTTTGAGGGTGCATTTTGGAATCAGATCTAAGTAAATATTCTGTGTTCATCACTTATGAATTCCATGACCTTTGACCTCTGTGTGCCTCAATTTCCTCACCTGCAAAAGGGGACTGTTAACATCTATCTTGTGGAATTCTTTTAAGGATGAAATGAGATATCATATAAAAAATTGCATAATGCTTAGCACATAATTGAATAGCTTGATTAATGCATCTAGCATATATCATTATATTAAATCATAGGCTGAAATGATCTTTAGGAATTAGTCCACTACTTTCATGCCTTTTATCAATGAACTTAAATGGAGTTAAGTGAGAAGGCTACTTTGCCAAGTAAGTTTGTGTATCAGGTCGAATGGTGTCCCCCCAAAATTCATGTGCACCCATCTCAGACTGTGAATTTATTTGGAAATAGGGTCTTCGCAGATGTCATGAGTTCAGATGAGATCATGGTGGATTAGTGTGGGCTCTAAGTACAACGTGAGTGGGTCCTTTATAAGAAGAGGAGAGGACATACAGAAACGCTGAGACATAGAGGGAAGAAAGCCATGTGAAGACAGAGGCAGGGATTGGGATGATGTAGTTACAAGCCAGTGATCACCGGGAACCACCAGAAGCCAGGTAAGAGAGACATGGGATGGAGCATCTCTCAGAGCCCCCAGAAGGAACCAACCTTGTCAACACCCTGTTTGGTTTTTTTTGTTTTTT
>NW_012106919.1:1569691-1574281 GCF_000951045.1 Mandrillus leucophaeus
AAAAAACAAAAAAAACAAGGGAGGAGCTGATTCACTAGAACAACTCTTAGAGTGACTCAGAAGCCAGCAGAAAATAGCCTGTTCTCCCACATCTGCTTCATTGTCAGGCGATGAGGCACTTCCTCATTGCATACCCATAGGCAGAGCAAAGGGGAGGAGGAGGAAATGGGATTTTTCAAGTTCCTTTGCCTGTTCCAGCACCTAACACTCCATATTTGTAATCATTTCAGACATTTTATTTCCAGTCAGTATTTATTGAGTACCTACTCTGTGCCTGGCCCTTCATCTTACCTTTCAGATTGTCAGTCTTCAGAACACAAGGCATGATGCCTTTCTGAAGTTCGGTATATCCTACATCGTTACTCCAGATTCACTTATGCTGCTATTGAGCACCTCCACACATAGTCTTGCTGTCCTTCATGTATAGAGATGACCCTCCCAAGCCTAAAATCTACAGGGGGAGGCATGGAGCTTTCCTTCTGGCTCTAATGTTTGCTTTACAATCATCCACACCCATTCTTAGTCCACCACGTGAGAGCCAGTGTGAAGTGAGCAGAATATGGCATAAGTTTGGAGTCATACATCCTTACTGGAAATTATTTACTATTTACTAGCTCTATGACTTTGACTTCTCTGAATCTCTATCTTCTCATCTGTAAATTGGACACAATGGTGTCTATCCTACACTGTAGGACAGATTTCTCATACAGTACTGAAGATGACATCAAATACCATTTAAATGAAAGTACATGGCACAGTGATAACATGATAAATACTCGTTTACTTCTTTCAGACTATAATCGCACAGACTGATCACATCCCTCAGTCAGACTGTAAACTGCATGAGGCAGGCGGCATCTGCCTTGAGGACTGTTTGCCTAGGCAAGTGCTAGGTCCCTAATGCTGTCTTGCGAATTATAATTGCTAAGTTTAGGGATAATGTATTAAGTGTACTACATTATTTGCGCATTATAAATATTCGTCTCAAATATTTACTATATTGTATTTAAAATAATGTGGTTATCGTAAATGTAACCAGCTGAATCAATCTGTGAGCTGACAGCCATTCTGTGGAAATGGAATTCAGAAACTTTGACTTCAGGTAAGGATACAACTAGTTATACATCCACTGCCCTTTCTGAGTTACTTGGTCCTGCCTAAGACTTGCTGCCACCAAGATCTGCATTCCTGTGTTCACAAGGCAGACATTCCTTGCATCCTCTGTACTCTCCATTGTTTCAACTTCACGGCAAACACCATTCCCCGCAATATAATGAGGCCAAGGACAGAAAAAAGTCGCCTCAGCTGGCAAGCATAGTGTGGAAAAACCTGCCACACAAATTTGCAATTCTTCGACTTCTGCCTGGAAAGCAGGTCGGCTGGATTTATGTTCCCCAAAGTTAGTATTCTCTTCTGTACAAACTGTGGTTGAGAGAAGGGTGATCTCCAGGTGTTTCATCATTGCACCCTTGCTTGCAGCACCACGCCCACAGTCGCGTCCAGAAAAAAGAAAAAAAAAAGGGGGGGAGCAAGGAAGCCAGGTTTTCAACAACTAATTCATTCTAATGCAGACATCAAAGCCCACTTCATTTATTAACATTCTGGAAAAAATCCCAATCGATCAGGCCACCAGAGCCCTCCTTTCCTAAACTCCCCGTACAGTCAGGGAAAAGCACGAAGCACTAGCCACGGTCCTGCCCAGAAACCACGCAGAGGTGGAAAGTTGCAGACCAAGGGCCGGGAGGGGCACGAGCCCATCCTGAAGCCCGGGACCGAGGACGACGCTTCCTCCCGGAAGTGACGCGAGCTCAATCCCAGCCTTGCTCTTCCCAAACAAAAGGGATCTTGGGGCCCCGGGAGGAGCCTGAATGACATTGGAGAAGCTCCGCCTCCAGCCGGCGCGGATTGGGGACGATGCTGGAGAAGCAAGGAGGCGATTGGCGCTGGTGAATGCCAATGCCCCCGCCGGGCGGCTGAGGGGGCGGGGCCTCTGCCGCTGTGGATGGGGAGTGGAGGCGGAGGGGAGCGGAGCCCGGTGCGTCGTGGAAAGGTAGGAACCACACTCCCTGGGGATCGATGATGGCTGAGAGGCCGGGTTCTCAAGAGCAAAGCAAGTATAGGGGCACCGGTAGCTTCCCGCCGCTGTCCTAACGGCCTCTGGGGCCATCCCCTGAGGGGGCGGGGCCGTCTCCTCCACCTCCCGGTATTCCCCGAGGAGGCGGCTGCTCATCCTTTGAGGGTCCTCACTGCTACTTTTTGTCCCTCGTCGATTCCCAGCTCCTCAGAAGGGGCTTCCCTCTGATACCCCTCATTCAAAGGCTCTTCCCACCCCGCACCTCAGCCTTGGAGGAGAGGACTCACAGGTACCGTACCGATTCTCTAGGCTGCCGCCCCCAACCCCGTTTTGCACCCCCGGAAGGCCAGACATCCCTCCCTACACCTGTCTCTGCTCTCCAGGGTGGGACTGGAGCTGCTTTCCTCCGTAAGATAAAATTAGTGTTTCCCAAAAAAGAGGGATGGGGCGAAGCAAAAATCAAAGACCGACCTAGACAGCCAGCTTTACCGAGGAAACGGCTTCTCCCACTTAAGTTCTTCCCATCCCCCATTCTCTGATGCTCAGTCTTCCTCCCGCCGCCCCTCGCATCCTCTGGCCTCTTGTGAGGAGTCGAGAGCTCTCCTGTTTTGGGACTTCTTTGGACTCTGAAAGAGGGAGAACTAGGACCTCCTCTCCCTCGCCCTTTGTACCTTTCTTCTACTTTCTGTTCCTTCTGGGAGAACCCAGCCTCTAAGGGTTTCTTAGGTTTGAATTGCGTTTCATTTTTCCTTTTCCACCCTATTTCTTCTCTGAGAACTTGATGAAAAGCCATCTTATATTTCACAGTGAGGTGGGTGTGTTGGATATCTGCAGAGTTGGCTTTGTGTGGGCAGGAATGCAGTGTATGTTGCTTGACAGTCAATGAATAACACCATGTTTTCAAAGGAAACAGTATACATAAGTAAATAAATAGCAGTGGATTAGGAGTGAGTATATCCCAGTCTAGGATGGGCTGGTCCATTGCTCAGGGAGACTGCAGTTAACCTTGAAGGTATACTGCAGTTTGAAACAAAAGGCAGGAAGTGTTTGAAGAAAATTCAGGGTCAGTCATCTAGGCTTATGATTAATCTAGTCCTGTGTCCTTTGGTTACTCTCTAACCCCTTTTTTATAGTGTCCCCCCCGCCCCCAGGAAACATTCATGTATATTTTGATTGGTTTTACGATCATCTATCAAAATTTAGACGATGAAAAGTAAGAACAATTTTTTAATCTCAGAGATAAGAGTAAATAAAGGCAAGGTATTCTAGCTATTCATGTTTACCAAAAAGTGCCTCTAGTGTGCTCCTAAAGGTTTTGTCAAGTGGCCTTCATTTCAGCAGGTGCAAAGTGTTGATTTTGACCTCAAGTTAATGTCGTTGAATCCCCAGTAATCATCTGTCGCTGGCACTTTTATATATTAAAATTTACCGTATTTTTAGCATAGTTTTTTTTTTTTTTTTTTTGCTTTCAATCTCAAGTCCACCTCCCCGCTGTCAGCTATAGCCAAAGCTGATGGCAATGAAATTCAAGGAGTTGGAATCACAGAGGATGATTGTAATGACTGTTGTCTTTTACCTTCTTGATTAGACTTCCTGAGGGTAATTATTTTTGAATAGTTAGAATTGAAGGTTTCAGAGTGCTCACAGATCTTCTTAGTGATCGTTTCCAAATCTCCAATAAGAAAGCACAAAGAAGAAACTGGAGGGTGTCTCTAGCAAACACAATGTGTGCTGCAATAGAAGGGTAAAACATGGGCTCCCTGCAATAACAGCAGAAAAAGCTAAAAGTAGAACAGAAAATCCCAAAAAGATAAGTTGTATTACATCAGCAGAGAACAGAAAATAAACTAAGGTAAGAGACTAAACAAACCAAAGTTGTGGTGATTGCTGAGCTTTAATAGGAAAAAGCAAATAATGTTCTTTTATTATTTAGCACAGTAAGCAAGATCTGTTTGTTACACTTTTGGGTCTTGAAAATCTTTCCTTTAACCTTTTCAACACCTGTTTGGTCATGCCAGATGAAGAAAAGCATAGTATGCAGGGGATATATGTCTGATCTCTCTCCTTGAATTATAAATTCTTTGAGGGCAGATAGTAGTATTTTTTGTTTTTCGTCTTTGTCTCTTTCACAGTTCCTAGTATATAGTATGACTTAATGAGTGTTTGTTTAACTTAGTTTGAAGCTGTCACCTTAGGGTAGACTGAAAGGCAATGCACTGATTAGATGTGGCACAACTTGTTAGTATAAACCGTCTACTTGTTGTCTTCATTTAACTTGATTTTCCCCATCTGCTCTCTTATGAAATTCCAGTGTCTTAAGTGACTAAAATTTTGAATTTCTTATAAAGAAATATCTGTGAGGCAGGATGTGGTGGCTCATCCCTGTAATCCTAGCTACTTGGGAGGCTGAGGCAGGAGGATTGCTTGAGCCCGGGTGTTTGAGGTTATAGTGAGCTATGATCATGCCACTGCACTCTCCAGCCTGGGCAGCAGAAAGAGACCCTGTCTCTTAAAAA
>NW_012106919.1:1574331-1612578 GCF_000951045.1 Mandrillus leucophaeus
TATATATATAAAAAAAATCTACTGGTTAGAAAATACTATTTTTACCGTCATGAAATTTGCACCAGACTTAAGAACATAATGAGTGCTAATCATTTCAGGATTTTATTGTTTTAAATATCTGACCCGATAGGAATGAAGTGAATTTAGAAGAGCTCACTAGGGACTGATTGTTTGCTAATTTTTGCTCAAGAATAGTTTCTGAGGCCAGGCTCCGTGGCTCACACTTGTAATCCCAGCACTTTGGGAAGCCGAGGCGGGTGGATCACGAGGTCAGGAGTTCGAGACCAGCCTGGCCAACATGATGAAACCACATCTCTACCAAAAATGTAAAAAATTAGCTGGGTGTGGTGACACGTACCTGCAATCCTAACTACTCGGGAGGCTGAGGCAGGAGAATTGCTTGAACCCGGGAGACAGAGTTTGCAGTGAGCTAAGATTGCATCACTGCACTCCAGCCTGGGAAACAAAGTGAGACTCTGTCTCAAAAAAAAAAAAAAAAGAATAGTTCCTGAGTGTTTGGTTTTAACAAGTTACTGATCTACTTTGGGACTTTTAAAATGGATTTTTAGTTGATTTTGTGTTTTTAAAGTAACACTAAAAATAGGAACGGGGCACAGAACAGCGTTGGGTCCCTAAGTGTAATTATACAGGCTGATTATTGATTATGGTGGGCATAATACAATCGGTCTTCTCTGGATTTGTATCTTGGCAAAATCACATTTGCAGTGCTACCAGTTAGTTTGCAGAACAGAATTTGAATTCTTGGTTTTTCTGAGTGGAGCAGAATGGTGTTTCTTGGGGGTTTCCATGTAATTGGTGTTTGGCGTCATGAAGCAGGAAGCAGAGATACGGTTCTAGAGGAAATTTGTTCAGTCTGTGGTGGTTGGCCCCAGGAGTGGCTTGTTAGCCTGTTTTCTAAAGGCCATTTTAAAATTTTTGAATATTTGGCTGAGCATGGTGGTTCACACCTATAATTCCAGCACGTGGGGATGTCCAGGCAGGCAGATCACCTGAGGTCAGGAGTTCGAGACCAGCCTGGCCAACATGGTGAAACCCTTTCTCTACTAAAAATACAAAAATTAGCCAGGTGTGATGGTGGGCACTTGTAATCCCAGCTACTAGGGAGGCTGAGGCAGGAGAATGGCTTAAATCTGGGAGGCGGAGGTTGCAGTGAGCCGAGATCACAACATTGCACGCCAACCTGGGCGACAAGAGAGAACCTTCATCTCAAAAAATAAAAAATTAACAAAATTTAAATTTCTGAATATTTGCTGCTATTAACTAAAAATTAAATCTTCCAAAGTTCAATTTAAAGCATTTTAGTGAGAAAATGGCTTATTTATTATGAGCCTCAAGAATGTAGTTATTTACAACACAGACTTTAAAGGCAAACCTAGGTTCAAATCCCAACTCTGCTACTGTTCACTGTGTGATCCAGGGCAAGAGAAAAATTTTCTGTCTTCACCATAGCTCAGTCTCAGTTTCCTCAGCTGTGAGATAGAAGTAACTTGGAGAGGTTTCTTTAAGGATTACATGAATAGGCCAGGTGCAGAGGATCACACCTGTAATCGCAGCAGTTTTGGAGGCCGAAGCAGGTGGATCACTTGAGGCCAGGAACTCAAGACCAGCCTGGCCAACATGGCAAAACCCCATCTCTACTAAAAATACAAAAATTGCCAGGCGCAGTGACTCATGCCTGTAATCCCAGCACTTTGAGAGGCCAAGGTGGGCAGATCACCTGAGGTCAGGCATTCGAGACCAGCCTGACCACCATGGAGAAACCCTGTCTCTACTAAAATACAAAATTAACCGGCGCATGCCTGTAATCCCAGCTACTCCGGAGGCTGAGGCAGGAGAATGGCTTGAACCCCAAGACGGAGGTTGCAGTGAGCCAAGATCGCGCCATTGCACTCCAGCCTGGGCAACAAGAGCCAAACTCCGTCTCAAAGAAAAAAAAAATACAAAAATTAACCAGGTATGGTGGCACATGCCTGTAGTCCTAGCTACTCAGGAAGCTGAGGCATGAGAATTGCTTGAACCCAGGAGGCGGAGGTTGTAGTGAGCTGAGATTGTGTCGCTGCACTACGGCCTGAGTGACAGCAATACTCTCTCCAATAGAAAAAAAAAAAAAGGATTACATGAATATACATACACACGCACACATATCACAAAGCAAGGTACCCAGGATATAAGAAGCACTTAGTAATTGACAGGTATTATTATTAGCACTTGGCGTGTGAGTTAAGGAATTTAATATTAAACATTATTTTACTCCTTCAGCATTTTAGCAAAGGTGAAGACTTAGTGTTGGATTTTAGTTATTGATTGGTTTTGTTTTAAATTTTTCAACATATGACTAAGTCCTAAATAGAGGGAAAGAAAGCTTGCTTGCATATGTCATGATCTCAAGCATCTGAGCCAAGGAGTTTTAGGAGAGTGTATATCTGTCTTGGAGTGTGTGTATTTAATAATTTTGTTATGCAAATTATCTTTCTTGAGTTTTTTGGTCCAAGGAAAAAAGAAAAGCAAGGGATTCAGCTAGCTGATGTCTTCTTTCTGAATTGTCAGTTGCTCCACTCCAAGCTCTACTCTCTTTAAGTAGCACCATCCTGAATGTCATATAAATGGTTTCGTGGATACTGTAATTACTGTGCAGAGTTATACCTTCTGTGAAATTTAAGGAACTTTTAATGGTAATTTTGATTAAAAGTGGTTTTTACCTTACTTTTGAAGACAACCTCCCCCACTGTCCCCAAAGTAAGGAGCGACGATAGGAACAACCAAAACTGGAGTGAGAAGAAAACATGGTTAGGGGAGTTGAGAAGAGGTGGGGGAACATGAAGGGTGGGAGTTTGTGGATTAGAGAAAACAAGACTACAAGGAGGCATCGAACTACATAATGCAATATGCTGTAATATGGCTCATCTTTGCCAATTATTTCCAAACTCTACATTTCAGGTACAGAGCCAGAACTTCCAATCTAAATGTGTCATTTGCTGTTTAATGAATCCTTTCCAACTTCTGGAGCCACGAAGAATATAGTTCTCAATTGTTACTGAATTTAAAGAATGCAACCCTTAATTGTTACTGAGTTTAATAGAAACAAGAAAGGAAAATAGGAAAGCACAGGATGATGGTGTCTACAGACAAAGATTCCTGACCCTGAGCTTTGGGAGCATCTGCATAGATTCTATGTGCAAAACTGCTGGGAAAGACTAGGCTGAAGCTGAAGTGTACTCTGGGTCTACCCACCATAGAAAGGTGAGAGCCAGGCCAGGCATGGTGGCTCACGCCTGTAATCCCAGCACTGGGAGGCCGAGACAGGTGGATCACCTGAGGCTGGGAGTTCAATACCAGCCTGACCAATATGGAGAAACCCCATCTCTACTAAAAATACAAAATTAGCGAGGCATGGTAGCACATGCCTGTAATCCCAGCTACTCAGGAGGCTGAGACAGGAGAATCGTTTGAATCCAGAAGGCGGAGGTTGCAGTGAGCTGAGATTGCGCCATTGCACTCCAGGCTAGGCAACAAGAGTGAAACTCCATCTCAAAAAAAAAGAAAGGTGAGAGCCAGGGAAGGAGAAAGAAAGGAGAAGCGGGGATAAATTGTTTTAACACGAGATAAGAATTGTAAGTGATAATGGAGAGAAGGATGAAGGATAACTGACAGGTAGGTTATAGGAAAAAGAAAGAAGCACAAACTGGTTTTTTTGTTGGAGAATGGGGGCTTGGGGGAGGCCCTCATTACTTAGTTTCTGCTAAATAGTCTTTTCTGTTGTAGCAGGTGCTACAGAAGTAACAACAGAACCAATCTAGTTCTTAACTGACTTAATGTTTGAGGGTATAACAATGATCTGGTCTAGCCCTATATATCAGTTTCATCTTGTTGCCTCTTGTCCTTAAATTGAGGCCACAGAATAAATTTCCTTAAAAGGCTCTATCCCCAAAGACTTCTTCACTTCTAAACCCTTAGCTGTCACCACACTAACAGACTCTTAACACGTTCCTCTTGGGGGTTGAATTACTTCTCATTCGGCCTGTCTCATATCACAGTCATCATTTCCCCAGTAAACGCAGTTCCGTTTCTGACATCCCTGTTTTTGCTAATGGTATCATCGTTCTAGTCACCCAGTCTCAAAACCTCAACTGATCTGGGATTATTTCCCCTCTTACCTCCCTAAATGAAAATCAGTCATTTACAGTAAGTAAATTCTTAAATAACTAAGTAAATTCTTTTTAATGTCTCTTTTGTCAGTCTCTTCCATTCTTATTGCTACCATCCTAGTTCATACATTTTTGCCTCATACCTATGCTGTTAAATTTTTCTCCCGACTACTCTTTCTGTTTCCCTTTTCTTTCAGTCAAGTCAGCTCTATACTGTAAGCATTAACCTTCCTGAAACTATGCTTTTGTGATGATTTTCACCAGGTTAAAAATGTTGAGTGGCTTCTCATTTTCTAAAAGGTAAAGTCTAGTTGTGTTGGCTGAGATTGAAAGTGCTGTACATTTCTTTCCAACCAGCATTTTTTTAGTATCTCTTTGAACCAGAGACTCCTAGTGCTAAGTGTGATCAAGTTGAACAGACAGAGTAGTTGTTCAGATGAGTTCAGAGTCTTGTGAGACAGAAGACAGATATGTAAACAGATGAATTGATGTAATAGAATGTGGTAACTGCTCTTGAATTACGAATGTAGATACATGTCCATTATGCATTTAATTTAATGTAAAAAAGAGCTGTGATATTTTTAGGAAACCCATTTCTCAGTCATTACAAGTTAAAGTTGTGACTTGATTAAAACCTGTTAAAATTCAGTAGAAACAAAGGCATGCGTTTACCTGTATGCTAAAGGTACAAAAAACTAATCTAAGAAGAATGGCCTTTTCTTTGCCCAAGTATTGTGCAGATAAAGTTGGCTTGAACATGTCCCTAAACTGGACTTTCCCAGGAACTGGCCAGGCCATCTCTTTCTTTTTGGAGCAGATCAACCTGCCAGAAGTCAGAAGTAAACTTGTTTTGGTTTGTAAATTAGACATATGAATGACAGACAATGATGACCCATTGGAAAAGTCATTATCCTTGCAGATGAAACCAAAAGTATGCTCTTTAAGGATGAGAAATGAGAAACTGACCAGTCACTAACTCATTTAAACCATGCAGCCTCCTGTTACAGTATGTATTGTTATGTCCATTTTATAGATAAAGAACTGAAGTTCAAAGGTTAAATTGATCAAAGAGCAAGTGGCAGAGCCAGGATGCAAACTCAGCTCTGTCAGATTCCAAAATCCATGTGCATTCCACTATAACACATTGTCTCCCGGCAGAATTGCTGTCCCTGAAGAACCATAGAACAAAAATTGACAGGCTTGTTGTTGGTAGTATTCAACTGATACTAAATTGTTAAAGTTTTTTTAAGTCAGTTATCTGACTTAGAAGATTAGAAGACAAAACAACATTACCAGTTATATTTCTGTTAGAGGATTATTTGAAGTATTTTTTTGCAGTTCAGATAAAGTCAGGTTCTGGGCATAGCTAAAACACAGATTCCTTAACTGTTTGATGGTTAATCCTTCATACCATACTCTGTGGAGTTTCTTCCCAGTGTGGAATCTTAGTGGAATCAGTGACGTCATCATCCTACATTAGCATTTGAAGGGTTTGCGATCCAGGCTGCCTCTAGAATTGTGGCCCATGAATCATCTTACTGAAAATAATCAATCTACGTGTTATTGTTCCCTTGTTGTGGTATTTTACAAGTTATGGTGACATTATTTCAGAAAAGCAAAAATTTAGGGGGCTGATGGACAGACAGTAGAGACGGTCAGATACATACTTGATTGAAATCATGTTACAGTTTCATTTAAACGAAATAAAGCCATCTAACAAATTATGTAGAAATGATTCGGCCGGGTGCAGTGGCTCATGCCTGTAATCCCAGCACTTTGGGAGGCCGAGGCAGGCGGATCGCCTGAGGTCAGGAGTTCCAGACCAGCCTGACCAAAATGGAGAAACCCCATCTCTACTAAAAATACAAAATTAGCCAGGCATGGTGGCATATGCCTGAAATCCCAGCTACTTGGGAGGCTGAGGCAGGAGAATCTCTTGAACCCTGGAGGCGGAGGTTGAGGTGAGACAAGATTGTGCCATTGCACTCCAGGCTGGGCAACAAGAGCAAAACTCCATCTCAAAAAAAACAAAAATGAAATGATTCAGTCTCCTGGTAATAATATTCTGACGTTAAAAGACATTCTTTTTTAAAATGTTCAATAATAAAAAATTTATTAATATAAAATTGTTATTCATTTTCATTAACATCCATTCCAGTAGCTTAACTAATGTAGTTCTAGTTTGGCCTTGTCTCAGATGAGAATACTTGAGGTGGTGTAAACAGATACCCAAGTAGACAGACCTTTTGTTTTTGTTTTTGTTTTAAGATGGAGTCTTGCTGTGTCTCCCAGGCTGGGGTGCAGTGGTGCAATCTCAGCTTACTGCAACCTCCACCTCCCGGGTTCAAGCAATTCTCATTCCTCAGCCACCTGAGAATCTGGGATCACAGGTGTGTGCCACCACGCCCGGCTAATTTTTGTATTTTTAGTAGAGATGAGGTTTCACCATGTTGGCCAGGCTGGTCTTGAACTCTTGACCTCAGGTGATCTGCCTGCCTCGGCCTTCCAAAGTGCTGGGATTACCAGCGTGAGCCACTGCACCCAGCCCAGACCTGTTTTTAATAACTTTGCGCTAATGTTCTCATTTGAGGGAAAAGATATTTGAATGTTTGTTTATGGGCATAAGGCTACTTCCTTCTTTTCTTCAGTATACATATAAATCTTGCTGACACCATATATGAGAGACAGAGAAAGAGACAGATGTGTGCACACACACACTTACACATTCACACTCACAGAGAGATACAGCACAGTTGCATGAGTCTTAGAACTAAGCAAAATAAAAACCTGATACCTATTATGTTGTCGCAGAAAGCAAATTAGACTGGATCTTTAAAAGACATGTGTGTTAGACCTAGTTTTATTTAACTGTATTCACATTAACAACTCTGGCCTCTGTAAAATGAGAGTGCTGAATTAGATTATTGCTGGGGCTCCTTCCAGCTTTGTGGATCATTCTTTAGCTGAGGTTTTTCCACCATACAATTCCTAAGGCTGATAAAATGAGAGGATCAGATGTAAGCAGTGGTTACCAAGGGAGTCTCTGGAGTCAGTTTACCTGGGTTCACATCCCATTTCTACCACATACTAGCTGTGAGGCTTTGAGCAAGTTTTTTAGCCTCTGTGCCTCAGGTTTCTCATCTGTTAAATGAGGATGATGATGATAATGATGAATTTGTTGGGGATGGTTATAGCATATCACCTAAGGTTGTTGTGAAGACTGAATTAGTTAATACCTGTACATGTCAAGTACTTAGAACACTGTCTGGCATACATTAATGTTTAGCTCAATAAATGTTTATTTTTTTTTATTTTTACTATTATTGTTTAAATTCTTCTTAGAAAACTATGCTATAGAACTCTGAAGTGGTAATGATTATTGCTGATCGTGTATCATAATTAATTTCTCTATTAAGCATAGATCCAGATAATCTGGTAACCTGGAATTTGCTTTAATATAAATAGAGCACTGTGTATTTGAATAGAGTACTACAGTGTTATAAATGTTGACCCTAAAAATTACTAGCTTAATTATAGAGCTGATCTCTTGAGGCCTACTTCAAAGTCTATGGTGGCAGTATTGAATAAACAAGCATCTTGATCCCTTGGCACCATTGTAATTTCTTTGTAAGTGCACTATTCATATTATATTTCAGGATAGCTCAAAACATCCTTCCTCATGGGATCCCGAAATTGATTTTCTCTAAAAATGTTCCCAAACCATTCTGTTTTATATAATGCTATCTATAGTGTGGCTGGGAAAAAACAGACTGATAAGGCAAAATAAGGCATTCTGAGAAATACTATGTTGTAGTGCTGTCATGATAAGAGGAAGGCTTAGATCCCCCTTACTTACAATTAGATTAGATCTAGTTGTTCTAATAGTCTGTCAAAGTAGTTAGCGGTTAACATGTTGCGTGAGTTTGCTAGGGCTGCCATAACAAAGTACCACAGATGGGGTGGCTTAAAAAATAGAAATTTATTTTTTCACAATTCTGGAGCCTAGAAGTCTGAGATCAATGTGTGGGCAAGATTGGTTTCTTCTGAGGCATCTCTTCTTGGCTTATAAAGATGTCTGTCTTCACATTGTCTTCACTCTGACCCATCTATATCTCTGTTTCCTCTTCTTATAAGACACCAGTCATATTGGATTAGAGCCCACCCTAATGACCTCATTTTAACTTAATTATCTCTTTAGAGATCCTGTTTCCAAATTCAGTCACATTTTGAGGTACTTGGGCTTAGAACTTCAACATACGAATTTTGGGAGGTACAATTCAGCCTGTGTTATGTATATTTAACACATGTATTGTAGTAATCCAAATATTCCAGTAATATCTTTCACCTTCAACTGAGAGAAGCTTGATTTGAGATATAATAAGTCTTATACTGTTTAATATTGGAGTTGAATAAAATGAGATTAGTTATCATACCTTAATTTTAGAACTTTTGTAAATAGTAACAAAACGGCTTTCTTTTTTTTTTTTTCTTTTTTTTTTTTTTTGAGACAGGGTCTCGTTGTACTGCCCAGGCTGGAGTGCAGTGGCGTAATCTTGCTTCACTGCAACCTCCACCACCTGGGCTCGCCGCAATTCTCCTGCCTCAGCCTACCAAGTAGCTGGGACTACAGGAACATGCCACCATGCCTGGCTAATTTTTGTATTTTTTGTAGGGACAGGATTTTGCCATGTTGTCCAGGCTGGTCTCAAACTTCTGAGCTCAGGTTATCTGCCAGCCTCACCCTCCCAAAGTGCTGGGATTACAGGTGTGAGCCACGGCCTTCAAAAACAGCTTTCTTTAACAAATGCACAAAAGATCTGCTTTTCTTAACCAGAAAATTCTTTTTTTATTTTTATTTTTTTTTATTTTTTGTAGAGACAAAGCCTTGCTATTGCCCAGGCTGGCCTTGAACTCCTGGCCTCAATTGATCCTCCTGCTTTGGCCTCCCAGAATGCTGAGATTATAGGCATAAGCCACCGCACCCAGCCAGAAAATTATTTTCTAGTAGCACATTGACATGTTTTGCTTC
Source organism: Mandrillus leucophaeus (assembly GCF_000951045.1). Classification (NCBI taxonomy): domain Eukaryota; kingdom Metazoa; phylum Chordata; class Mammalia; order Primates; family Cercopithecidae; genus Mandrillus; species Mandrillus leucophaeus. The sequence goes on from NW_012106919.1 coordinate 1,583,527, forward strand.
CTAGCCTAACCTTTAAATGCCAAAGAGGAATGAAAGGGACCATTTAGAATGTTGTCACTCTTTTATTCCAAATGAATAAATATTCCTTCTGAAAAATTAGAATCTTAAATCTTTTGAGATAGTCCAGGTAGTGTGTCAACACCTTCTACCCCCAATATGAGGTTGTTTTGAATACATTGTAATTTTTTGTTAAGGAGCAACCCAATTAACTGAAGCTTTGAATGCGTTTTTTAAAATAGCAGTGCATTTCTGTTCATATTCAGATTTAGTGTTTGTAAATGTGGCAAGTTTCTTTTTTATTATTATTTCATGTATACTGGGTTTTAAGAAAGTACATGATCTAGTGGGAAACTACCAAAAACACCCATTTCACCTGTCCATCTTGGCTCTTTGAGTTTTAAGAATTTACTGGCCTCCTATATTTTGGCTTGGCTTATATGTATTGAGTCTTTACGGGCTGGGCGTGGTGGCTCACACCTATAATCCCAGCACTTTGGGAGGCTGAGGCGGGCGAATCACTTGAGGTCAGGAGTTCAAGACCAGCCTGGCCACATGTTGAGACACCGTCTCTACTGAAAATACAAAAGTTAGCCAGGCATGATAGCACGCACCTGTAGTCCCAGCTACTTAGGAGGCTGAGGTAGGAGAATCGCTTAAACTGCAGAGGCAGAGGTTGCAGTGAGCCAAGATTGCGCCACTGCACTCCAGCCTGGGCAACCGAGTGAGGCTGTATCTCAAAAAAAAAAAAAAAAAAAAAGAAAAGAATCTTTACATAATTGGAGTCAATCTCCTTTATATCTTTGCTCACTGGTCACTAATCACTTTGCTCACCAATACTAAAAACTCACTGAATTACCTTAATCTGAGTTACTTGTAGTCCAAATATAAATTTCTTAAATTTGATAGCTGAGTATAAATTTCTTAAGTTTGATATCTGAGTATATAATTAAAAAGTGATTTTTTATCCAGTGTGGCAAGAAGGATCTCCTAGGTTAAATTACTGATTAAAAAAATTAGTCCAGTTGATTTATTTAAATAGATCTATATAGATTTTTTTGAGGCATTTCTACGTCAGGAACTATCTAAAGCCTCATCTAAAAATGTTGTTTTCCTACCTTATGTGGAAAAACCTACCACCTGGAAAGAAAGAAAGCCTCAGTTCTATGTAGATATGCTCACACCCAGATAATAGAGAGACAAACATCTTGCTTGTACTCCACCCTGCCCTGCCCTGTCCTGCCCTGTCCTACTGTTTACATAGCTATAGAAGCTGTTTGGGGTGTTTCTTTTTCTGCCACTCAGTCTCTATATGATAAAATGGCAGCAATGCTTGTTATCTTATGGAATTAAGTCAGAATTCCAGAGCAGAAACTGGGACTTCTTCAAGGAAAAAAAAAGAAAGCATAACCGAAACCAGAGTGAGTGGAGCTTGGATAGTATCCAGAAAGGGGAAAATATCAGAATAAAATGAACAGAGCCCAAGCCCTATCAACATACTTCTAGGCAAAATCAGTACTACAATTAAGGAGGCACAGTGGGGTAGTCAGGGGGATGCAGTTTTTAATACCCATAACTTCTGAAAAGTGCATCTAGAAAAGACTCATGCTCTCCTGGCTATTGGCCTAAGGTTTCATCGTGGGATGAAACCTGTGAATAGACCAAATGGTATGCTGGGCAGGCTCATTTGAAATCACTTATTGATAACATAAAAATAAGTGTAGGCCGGGCACAGTGGCTCACACCTGTAATCCGAGCACTTTGGGCGGCCGAGGCAGGTGGATCACCTGAGGTCAGGAGTTTGAGACCAGCCTGACCAACATGGAGAAACCCCATCTCTACTAAAAATGCAAAATTAGCTGGGCGTGGTGGCGCATGCCTATAATCTCAGCAACTCGGAAGGCTGAGGTAGGAGAATCACTTGAACCTGGGAGGCGGAGGTTGTGGTGATCAAGATCGTGCCATTGCATTCCAGCCTGCGCAACGAGAGCGAAACTCCATCTCAAAAAAAAAAAAGTGTTATACTTAGCCCTTAAATGGGTTTATTTTTCCAGACTATTAAAGTATCTTTTTTAAAGATAAATATCTTTATCTTTTTTATTGTATATATTTATATGTGTATTTTTTATTGAGAAAACTATAAAGCTTAATATAGCTATAGCTGGCTATACCACAGTGTATGGTAATGTATCCAGACAATTTGTCTACAGGTGGTTTTTATTTCAGATTTATAGACTGTAGCATTCCTTAGAAATATCTGTCTAAACTCTGAGGAAAGTTGGGTCTTGGAAGGAATGAGCTGAGCATTTAGTTGAAATGATCTTGTCCTTCAGAGTCACTGATGATGAAAATGACAAGTGACAGCTTACTTAGAAAATAAGTAGGAAATGAGTCCATAGACTCATAGAAATATCTGTATCTAAACTCTAAGGTAATTTGGGTCTTGGAAGGAATGAGCTGAGCATCTAGTTGAACTGATCTTATCCCTCAGTCACTGATGATGAAAATGACAAGTGACAGCTTACTTAGAACACGAGTAGGGAATGAGTCTATAGACACAATGTGGCATACCAAATATCCGTCAATCATATTTCTGATAATGAATATGGGGCTAGAAATACGCTTTTTCTGAATATCCTTGGCCACATAATTCTGCCCATATATTGGGCAGAAATTGCTGGAATAGCTTATTCAGTGGTTTGTGTGTATGTTATTGGGTCTATATTCTTGACTGTTTAACAAACTCATACTTCCTGTCCTAACTTGAGAGATTTGTAATTAGTTTAATTACTGATTCTTGTTTTAATGAAGCAACCAAGGACTTATTGCAGCATTATTTCTTCCTTTGACACTGTCCCCATTTGACTGGTAGGTTTCAGTAACTCAAATGGGCTTTCAGACTTAGTGCCTTAAAATACAAAACAAAGATTACATTTTATCAAATAAAAGTGAAGGCCTATCATTTTTAATAAAATTTTTTGGGCCTAATACACTGTTAGGAAATCATAAACAAAAAAATTACGTATAATTTAACATTTAACATCTGATCATAAATGTGAAAGAGTAGAAGCTGAGGATGCGTAATCAACCTTATAGACAAAGTCGAGATGCTAAGAGGCTGATTTGTTTGTTTATGGATTGTTGGGAGGTGAGGAGATGAGAATTTTCCTTATATGAATTTGGCAGTTTAAAAATTTCTGTTGTAATTATTATTTTTTTCTTTTTTTTTTTCTTTTCTTTTTTTTTTTTGAGACGGAGTCTCACTCTGTCGCCCAGGCTGGAGTGCAGTGGCATGATCTCAGCTCACTGCAAACTCCGCCTCCCAGGTTCACGCCATTCTCCTGCCTTAGCCTCAGGAGTAGCTGGGACCACAGGCACCCGCCATTACGCCCGGCTAAATCTAAGTGCATTGTGCTTAAGTCATGGTGATTCAGGCAAATAGGTTTTTGTCATTTCAGAAAGAGAAAAGTCAGAAGTTAAAATGGCAGTGGACATCTTAAAGTAGGAAAGATCTCAAAAGCCTCTACCTTTCCTTATTTTAGTTACCAAAGGGAAGTCAGATTCCTGGTATTTTTCATATATTATTCAACTTCAACTTGAAGAACTGGCTATTTTCTTCTTTCTTGTCATTATCAACCTACAGCTGTCAGACCTCATCAGTGATAACAGTTGACATTAATGGGATTTACCAAATTGTTTATAGTATAATCACATGAACAATAGATTTCTCCTTATTTTGCAGCATTGGACACATTTCCACCATGCTAATGGCATTTTAAATGTATTTGGCAATTTTCCCAATTTTTTACTGAAGAAAACTTGAAGAGTTTATACTTGAGGACTGAAGTGTGATTCTGCTGATTGTCAGGTCAGTATCACCCCCACCTCCAAGAATATCACTGCTCTCCTAAAATCTAATGCAGTTTTACTATCCATTCTTTTATATTTCAGGCAAAAATTTATTGCATTGTCCTATATATTGAGATTACATTCAAATGCATAGAACAGAAGGAATTGTTAAATTTTAATACTTATAAATAGTGGTTATTGGAATATGCAAAAACAGATCTGTTGGTTCTTACATTACACAGCAGTGGCCTTTCTTTCCTTCTGTGTAATATTTGTATTGTATTCATGTAGACACTAAGCTGAGTTGGTATTTTTTTTTTTTTTTTTTTGACAGAGTCTCACTCTGTTGACCAGGCTAGAATGCAGTAGCGTGATTTCGGCTCACTGCCATCTCCACCTCCCAGGTTCAAGCTATTCTCCTGCCTCAGCCTCTCGAGTAGCTGGGACTACAGGTGTACACCACCACATCCAGCTAATTTTTTGTATTTTAAGTAGAGACAGGGTTTCACCATGTTGGCCAGGCTGATCTTAAACTCCTGACCTCAAGTAATCTGCCTGCCTCCACCTCCCAAAGTGCTGGGATGGGATTACAGGCACGAGTAACCATGCCCACCCGAGTTGGGACATATTAGTGAAATGTTCCAGTTATTAACATTTGTGTGCAGAAGTGATTTGTAAACACAGAGATAATAAAATAATTCTTTGTCATTGACAAGGAATAGAACTTTTTCTTGCCCGGGCTGAACTGTTTTGTAATTAAAGTGACTCTGAAGATTGTTTTAATTTTACTCTTTTACAAGGATGTATATTTATCATAACAGATTAAAGACTTTTTTCATTTTACATGTCAAAGACTTTAGGTACAATGTAATTTAGTTCTTTGTATATGTACCTCTTATTTTTATTTAATTAGACTCTAACAAATAATACTTGATTTTTACTTAGAAGCTTAAAATGGAACCAAGAAGGACTTCCCAATTGCAAAAGGAGAGCTGAAGTTATTTCTGAGGTCATCGATCTTGGCTGTCTGCAATTTTTGATAGTGCCTTTCTTAAATTCTTTTGAAAAATGAGACAGGGTAATAGTTACTAATAATGAAACCATTAATAATGAAACCAGATATCAGCAATGTGGTAAGATGTTCTACATTTATTAACTCAATCTTCATAGCAGCCCTGTGAGTTAAATATTATCATCCCCCTTTCACAGATTAGAAAACAGAGTCAGATAACTTGCCCAGTCACACAACTAGGAAGATGCAGATGTGGCATCTGACTACCAAGCTACATGTTCTTTCCAATATAACCTCTTATAAAGTGTAGCTTTATTAGGTTTGTTAGAATTTTTTTGTTTAGTTTTTAGTTTTTAGTTTTAAAATAAATGTTATGAGATATATCCCTGATACTAAAATGAACATCATTTACTAGTTGCTAAAATTGACTTGTTACAAAATAGAGGCCGGCGCGGTGGCTCACACCTTTAATCTCAGTGCTTTGAGAGGCCGAGGTGGGCAGATCATCTGCGGTCAGGAGTTGGAGACCAGCTTGGCCAACATGGTGAAACCCCATCTCTACTAAAAATACAAAAATTAGCTGGGCATGGTGGCATGTGCCTGTAATCCCAGCTATTTCGGAGGCTGAGGCAGGAGAATCGCTTGAACCCGGGAGGCAGAGGTTGCAGTGAGCCGAAACTGCACCATTGCTCTCCAGCCTGGGCAACAAAAGCAAAACGCTGTCTCAAAATAAATAAATAAATAAATAAATAAAAAGGCCAGGTGTAGTGGCTCACGCCTGTAATCCTAGCACTTTGGGAGACTGAGGTGGATGGGTCACCTGAGATCAGGAGTTCAAGACGAGCCTTGCCAACATGGTGAAACCCCGTCTCTACTAAAATACAAAAATTAGCCATGTATGATGGCGGGTACCTGTAATCCCAGCTACTCAGAGGCTGAGACTGAAGAATTACTTGAACGTGGGAGACGGTGGTTGCAGTGAGCCGAAATCACCCCACTGCATTCCAGCCTGGGCAACTAAGACTCCGTTTCAAAAAAAGAAAATTAGCAATTAGAGCTGAGGTTACATTGAAGATGTTTTACTGCGCTTTAAAAGGCTTGTGCAGCATGTCTTGGAACACAATCTAACAACAAAGTGAAGTATGCATTTTATACATGTTCACTTAAAAGCAGTAGCTCTGGAAGGAATCACTTCTTTTTTTGTGTGGCCCCTAAAATTTAGTAAGAGTGATAAATTACTGGAGGATGTGTGAACTGGTCATGTTGTGATTCATTTTCCTTAAGAGTGGCAATTTGGAAATAAAAAGTGGAGAGAGAAATATTTGTTCTACTTTGGAAATTATAAAGTATATCTTAACCGTACACACTGGTCAGAAGGCCCTTCCAAGATTGTACAGCAGTCTAACTTCTATCTTTATGTGTTTTATGAGAATTAGTCTTGTAGAAAGGATTGAACTTGTGCCATGCAATTTGCCATTTAACATACTTTGGAACATGCAGATTCTCAGAGAAATGTGAACTTATTAAGTCAGATAAATTCAGTTTGTAGTAGCCTAGACAATTAAGATGTTTAAATAGGCCTGACACAGTGGCTTATGCCTGTAATTCCTGCACTTTGGGAGGATAAGGTGGGAGGACTGCTCGAGCCCAAGAGTTTGAGTCCAGTCTGGGCAACACAGGAAGACCCCATTTCTACAAACAATAAAAAATAAATTAACCAGGCATGGTGGCGTGTATCAGTGATCCTAGCTGCTTGGGAAGCTGAGGCAGGAGAATCACTTGAGCCCAGGAGGTTGAGGCTACAGTGAGCCATGTTTGCACCACTACACTCCAGCCTGGGTGACAGAGCAAGACCCTGGCACTTTGGGAGGCCGAGACAGGCGGATCACGAGGTCAGGAGATCGAGACCATCCTGGCTAACACGGTGAAACCCCGTCTCTACTAAAAAATACAAAAAACTAGCCGGGCGAGGTGGCGGGCGCCTGTAGTCACAGCTACTCGGGAGGCTGAGGCAGGAGAATGGCGTGAACCCGGGGGTGGAGCTTGCAGTGAGCTGAGATCTGGCCACTGCACTCCAGCCTGGGCAACAGAGCGAGACTCCGTCTCAAAAAAAAAAAAAAAAAAAATTTTTAAACATTATACTTTGAGAATTCATTTGAAAGTAAGTTTGCATATAGTTGAATTAAGTCTATTTTACTATACAAAATATAAATATTGTGATAGCTATTGTCTGTGAAGGTAGACAATTTAAAAGAAAAATTTCTCCCGTACTCCCAGCAACATTATCTCTTTGCCCAAATTTTATTTTAACCAATTGAAGAGGGATATCAGAATGTTTTATATAGTTTTGGAAATTGATTATCTAAAACTGGGAAATCTTTTGATGGTCTAACCATTTTTCAGAGAAATGGTATTCATTATAACACAATTTTACCTGAAAAATTAGTGGCTAATTTTTTTTTTTTTTTTTTTTTTGAGACAGAGTCTCACTCTGTTGCCCAGGCTGGAGTACAGTGGCGTGGTCTTGGCTCACTCCAATCTTCACCTCCTGGGTTCAAGTGATTCCCCTGCCTCAGCCTCCTGAGTAACTGGGGCTACAGGCCCAGCTAATGTTTTGTATTTCAGTAAAGACAGGGTTTCACCATGTTGGCCAGGATGGTCTCCATCTCCTGACTTCGTGATCCGCCCACCTCAGCCTCCCAAAGTGCTAGGATTACAGGCGTGCACCACCGCGACCAGCCCTAGCGGCTAATTCTTTCTGAGATTTTCTAGGATGTTTGTTTGTAAACATGTCTGGAGGAAATACGAAAAATTGATCTTTGTGAGTGGTAGTGAAATCAATAATTAAAGTGAATTTTATTTTCTGTTGCTGCTCAGTTTGTGATTAACATCAGAAAACTTATATTTCTGTTTAATTGCAACTATTTCCTTTATTAAGGCATTTGATACTATAATTGCCCTTATCTCTCACTTTATTTTTTCTTTAATTGTATCAAATTAACGATGTCTTTGGAGATTGTCTGATTGTTACCTTTGTTTTAGGCTTTCAAGATGAATCTGGAAAAACTCAGCAAGCCTGAACTCCTGACACTATTTAGTATTCTTGAAGGAGAGCTTGAAGCAAGGGACCTTGTTATAGAAGCCTTAAAGGTATGTTAAAAAAAAAAAAAAAAAAAGAGAGGTCATCATACATTTTGAAAGTCATTCATTGGTTGTAATTTATTTATAAGGTATTTCTGTAGTTTCCATTGAAGTTGAATGGAGGACAGATACTTGGATAGGTAGCCACCTACATGGTGTGATATTAGGGACACTGGTGAAACCTTTGTGTTTTCAAAATAGTTGCCTTAGTTTCTCGATCCAATGTCTAGACCTTGAACTTCATTCTTTTTGAGACCGAATGTCACTCTGTCACCAGGCTGGGGTACAGTGGTGCTGTCTTGGCTCACTACAACTTCTGCCTCCTGCGTTCAAGTGCCTGCGCCAGCCTCCCGAGTGGCTGGGACTACAGGCACACACCACCACGCCCAGCTAATTTTTGTATTTTTAGTAGAGACAGGGTTTCACCATGTTGGCTAGGATGGTCTCGATATCTTGACCTGGTGATCCACCCCCACCCTCGGCCTCCCAAAGTGCTGAGATTACAGGCGTGAGCCCCCGCGCCCGGCAGAACTTCATTCTTTTAGTTTAGTGGCCCTTAGCTGTTTTTGAATGCTACCCCTTTTAGATTTGATAAGACCAACTTCCTAATAAATGTATATACATCCATATATCAGAATTTGAAATATAGTTATCTGAGAGATCAAGGATCCCATGAAAACATCCATGGATTCCTTGGACCCCAGATTAAGAATTCTTACTTTTGGTAGTTTTAGCCCATTTCTAATTCTCACCACTAATTGCCTATCGTTATTCTCACTTCTTTCCCCCATTTATCGTCTGTCTCAATCCCTTCATAATTAGGGTAGGAGTGGGGGTGACAGCTGCCTCTAATGGAAAAATCAGAGGATGACCTTGTTTTCTCTTTTATAGTTTTACCAAGATAACGTCTCTGCTTTTCAGCCTTAGAAACTGTACAAAGCTGTAGTGGTTTATATCTCTGTTTACTAATCACTGTATCCTCAGTACCCAGCTTAGTGCCAGGCATGTAGATGCTCAGTAAATGTTTGTTGAACAAATGAAATGATTGCACCATTGTGGTGTGTTACTTTAAAAGACTACCATAATACTTCTAAGTGGATGTTGTGAATTACTAAATTTTAAAGCCTCTTCTTATGTGCTCTGCAGCATACACTGCCTTCTGGTTTTAATGTTAACAGATGCTTAGATGCTTTTTGCACATGTTTTCCTAAAATATATTTTTTTCTGCATGAATCCAATTTTGGTTACTATAGGCAGTTCTGATAAGTTGAAAGAGAAGCCTGAGAAGCAAGAGCTAAAATTAAGGGAGCATTTTGATATAAGATACCATTCAGAATCAGGCACAAGTGTTGTATTTAGTCTGCATATGGTCTGTAGGTGATAAAATTATTCTGAGGCTTAACTCTGTGCAGTTTAGGTGAAATGAATAGCTTCACCAGAAGTGACACATATTTAAACAATCTATTGTTAGATAAAATAGGGGGCAGCTGGGATTAAAATTGTTTCAATCCTTTGAGAAAAGTAACTGCCATAGCATTCTTTAAACTGAATGTCATTTTATCTATGGAGTTTTGGGGATTTTTTTATTGTTATTTGTTTTGGTTCTCCAATATATCATGATTTTACTGCATTATTTGTATAGCTTTTGCTTACCAATAAACACTTGTTGGACTTTATGAGCTAATATGTCAACTTACTAATTTTCTTCCTTTTAATATTGGTTCCTAAATGATGCTTAGTGGGTTGAAAAGGTTTTGATCTTTGTTCTAAATAGCTATGATTTGTTTTTCTTTTCTGTTTTGCTTCCAGTAAAAAAAAAAAACATCCTTTTATTTTCTCCCTAGCTTCAAGATAGATTTTTGTCTGTACATAAAATCTATTCTTTAACCTTATATCTCTAAACAAAACCATATGGCTTACTGTCACTTCTCTGGCAAGGCTTGAGTTTCTTTCGGGATATGTTGTAAAGCTCCCATAGGCTATAAGTTGACCTTACCTGTAGAGTTAGAATTGTAAAAGAGCTATATTCCTATTCCAAAATTTCTGCAAAGTGCCAGATTGCAGCTATGCTCTTCTAGAGCCCCCATAATTATGTTCTTTTTCTTCCCAGAAGCCTCCTCACTCACTCTCTGTTGCAGCCAAGACATGTTTGGCATAGAACCAGGGAAAGCCAGTAGAAAATAATTTAACAAATTATTCAGTGTCTTGTGTATTTCAAATCTAATTGTTACAGAGGGGACCTATACTATATTTGGTCCTAATTAAATTTTATTTAAAGTGGTTTTCTGATTTAGAAGGAATCATGTCAGAAAAAAAAACCTTCTTTATGAACATCTTTCCCTTTTATTACTGTAATTTCATGAATAAGAACACTAAAGGAATACCCTCTACAAAGAAAGAAAATTACATTGCTCATGAACTGTCTGGGGGAAGCAGAGAGTGGAACCACACAGTTCAGCAGGAAAGCCTCAGTTCATTAATTCCAAGCAAATCTAGTAAATGGCTTCCTACCATAGTCTGTGATTGCTCCAGAGGAGAATAAAGGAAGGTTAATCAATGATCATTTTTAAAAACCTGAAAAATAGATTTGACTGCTAATAAAATTTAGATTAGTTTATTTCTGAATATTCCACATCAGGTATATTACATCTGCACATCTTAGATCTGATGCAAAGCTGCACTAAATGGCTTCTGTGACTAAATAGAATCCACCTTGCATTTATTGGTATCACTTTATTTTAAAGCATTCTTTAAATCATCTATACAATGATAAATGGTGAAATATTACAGCTTTCATGTGGAATTAACTTACGGAGTCTTGAATTCCTTTTCACTGATGCCTCAATTATAAAACAGGTATAACTCTTTTAAAACTGAGGATAGAACTTTGTTGTGTTTGGCCAAAGGCTGTTGCAAAATTCCCAAAGCAAGAAGATTTACGGGCAAAAATGTTGCAGACATGACAAAGTTAGAAGTATATTTAGAGTACGAGATTATGTAATACATCATTCTATAGGTTTAACTTTGTGAGTTTTTTCAGCCACAAAGGTTAAAATGAAAAAATCTAAATGTTATGTCTGTGTTGAAACAAATAATTTACTTTCACTGAAAATATTCTTGAAAAAATAATCATAAGGATCTAATGACAGTGCCAGATACAGAAAACAAAATAAAAGTTACCATGGAAGGTGCTGTGGCTTAAGAACATCACAGCTACGATCATATAGTGGTTAGTACTCTGTGTTGTGCCTGCAGCAACCTCAGTTTGGATCCAAATTGTGGCACCAAAAATTAAAAAAAGGTAACATCTCAAGTTCACTGTAAGTCCATAGTCTAACATCTGCTTTTGGTCATGGCCTTGTACTTATTATGGAAGCAGATTATTATAAAGACTGGTCTGAAATGGAAAAAGGTAAAATTGAACTTAGCAATCACCATACATTGTCCTATACTAATAAGCCTATGAAGGTAGTTTGCATTTTTTTAAAAAATCAGATATTAGCTTGCTTAATAACAGATCTTTGAAAGTCTTAAATGGACTCAAGTTGAAACATTCTTTGGCACCCATAAGCCTGGACCTAACAATTCTTTGGCCAAAAATAATCCCATTTTAATAGATGGTTTTTAGGAAGAGCTTTTAAGATTGGGATGGGTGGTTTCAATCATTGAGAAAGATCACCTGAACACATGAACATAGGCTATAACTGACAGAAGTCCAATTTCTGTCTAGTTCCCAACTGGGATATAGGGTGAAAACAGAACTTTATTTAGGTTACTGAGTTATAAGGTTTTTATATTTACATTCATGACCTTTATTATAAAACATGTTAATGAATTAATCAGTGACCATTTGTCGCCGTGTTTTAATGTGTTTTTTAGAGTTGGAGTGGCTTCTTTTTTTTTTTTTTTTGAGATGAAGTCTCGCTCTGTTGCCCAGGCTGGAGTACAATGGCATGATTTCAGTTCACTGCAGTCTCCGCTTCCTGAGTTCAAGCAATTCTCCTATCTCAGCCTCCGAGTAGCTGGGATTACAGGCATGCGCCACCATGCCCAGCTAATTTTTAAATATTTTTGTAGAGATGGGTTTTCACCGTGTTGGCCCGGCTAGTCTTGAACTCCTGACTCCTGATCCACCCGCCTCAGCCTCCCAAAGTGCTGGGATTACATGCGTGAGCCACCACACCCGGCCTGGAGTGGCTATTTTTATTCCTATGCTCTCTCTCTTTCTTCTTCTGGAGACAGAGTCTTACTCTGTCATCTAGGCTAGAGTGCAGTGGCTGGAGTGCACAGCTCAGTGCAGCCTCAACCTGCTGGGCTTCAGTAATCCTCCCACCTCAGCCTCCTGAGTAACTGGGACTACAGGGGCTTGCCACTATACCTGGCTAAGTTTTGTATTTTTTGTAGATAGGGTTTTGCCATGTTACCCAGGCTGGTCTCGAACTCCTGCTCAAGCAATTCTGCTGTCCCAGCCTCCCAAAGTGCTAGGATTACAGGCATGAGCCACCGTGCCAACCAGTTCCTGCTCTGTCTGAGTAAAGTTTATACATGGATTCCTGGCTTTTCAAAAAAGAAACATAAAGGTAATTACTAGGCACTCTTCAAAACTATCAACCAGAATATTCAATTAAGTTTAGCTGTTAGGAACGTGAGCTTTCAAGTGAGATGGACTTAGGGTTTGAGCTCTGCCACTCAATTATAGTGTGATCTTAGACAAATTATTTTACCTTGTAAGTTTTATCTGTAAAATGTTATGGTTATTAGGAGGACCAGATGAGATAGCAAATGCTAATTGAAGTGCTCAGTGCTCATTTACTGTTAGTTATTATTATTAGAACATAGGTTCAAAGTCCAGCCATCCATTTAGGGACAAAGATACATTCCATAAAGCAAGAAATACTAATAAGGCCAGGCACTGTTGCTTATTATGCCTATAATCCCAGCACTTTAGGAGGCCAAGGCAGGAGGCATTATGTTGCCAAGGCTAGACTCAGACTCCTAGCCTGAAGTGCTGAGAGTCTGAGTCTAGCCTTGGCAACATAATGAGGCCCCCTTTTCTACAAAACAAACAAACAAACAAACAAACAAAAAGAAAGAAAGAGAGAGAGAAGAAGAAGAAAGAAATACTGATAATATGCTGTCCTTCGTAAGGAGAATGACAGTTCTTCTCAATTAAATCTTTGTTGTTATTAGTGGCGCTTGGCCATTATCTTGTTTTTCTTATTGTAATTGACAGTTTTGAGTTGACTCATTCCCATCCACACACCGAAAAGCATGTATTTTGAGACAACAAAGGTTAAGGGCGTACTCTGGGGCATGGAGCAGATGTTATAGTTCCTTCTCTTTATGATGAAAACAGGAAATACAGGGATAATGCAGAAGGCTTTGTAGCAGATCTTTTTTTTCATTGATTTGTTTATTCTTCCATTGTTTGATTCAGCTTATTTTGTTTTTTTGAAACAGCTTTATTGAAGTATAATTGACATATGATAAACTGTATTATTTGATATGTGCAAATTGATGTTTTGAGATGTATTTGCCCATGAAACCATTATCACAATCAAGATAACAAACATATCCAAAATTGCTCCCCAAAATTTTTATGCCCCTTTGTGACCTCTCCTGCCCAACTTTCCCCACTACTCCCTGCCCCTTACCCCAAACCACTGATCTGCTTTCTGTTATTAGAAGTTAGTTTACTTTTTCGGAAATTTATATAAGTGGAATCATACAGAACATACCCCATTTTTGCCTGGCTTCTTTCACTCAGCATAATTACTTTGAGATTTATTCATGTTGTTTTGTATACTGATAGCTCATTTCTTCTTTGTTACTTAATAGTGTTGGCATTATATGTATATACCACAGTTGGTTTTATCCACTTATCTGTTGATAAATATTTGTATTGTTTCTAATTTGGGACTTTAAAGTTGCTGTGAACATTCATGTATAAGACTTTGTGTGGATATATGCTTTCATTTCTTTTGAATAAATAGCTAGAAATTGAATGGCTATATCATATGATAGACGTATATTTAATTTTTAAGAATCTGCCCAAGTGTTTTTCAAAGCGATTGTACCATTTTACATTCCACAGATATATCCAGTTGCTGCATATCCTCACCAAAACTTGGTATAGCCAGTCTTGTTCATTTTAGCCATGCTTATAGGTGTGTAATATCTCATTATAGTTATAATTTCCATATTGTTGGCTGTTGTTGAGTATCATTTCATGTACCTACTAATTTGTTCTCTGTATTGTGGGGTTTTTTTTTTTTTTTTAGTTTTTTTGTTTGTTTGTTTGTTTGTTTTAGAGATGGGATGTCACTTTGTTGCCCAAGCTGGAGTGCAGTGGTGCAGTCATGACTCACTGCAGCCTCAACCTCCTGGACTCCAGCAATCCTCCAACCTCAGCCTCCCCAGTGGCTGGAACTACAGGCACACACCACCATGCCTGGCTAAGTTTTAAAATTTTTAGTAGAAATGAGGTCTCACTATGTTGCTCAGGCTGGTCTCAAACTCCTCACCCTAAGTGATCTTCCCACCTTGGCTTCCCAAAGTGTTGGGCTTGTAGGGATAGTCACCAGCCCAGCCTGTGTTGTTTTCTTTGGTGCAGTGTCTGTTAAAATCTTTTGCCCATTTTTTTTAAGTATTTGTTTTCTCGTTATTTAGTTTTGAGAGTTTCTTATATATCTGGATGCAAGTCCTTTATCAAATATATGTCTTGCAAATATTTTCTCCCAGTCTGTGACTTATTTCATTCTCTTAACTCTGTTTTTTTTACAGTTAAGATACTTAACTGTTACAGTCAATAACAATGTATTGTATACTTGAAAAATCACTAAGAGTAGATTTTAAATGTTCTCACTACACAAAAATGATAAGTATGTAAGATAATACACATGTTAATTAGCTCCATTTTGCTGTTCCACAGTGTATACATATTTCAAAACATCATGTGATGCACTATAAATATTTACAATTTTTTATCAATTAAAAAATAAATTTTAAATAAATAAAAACCCAGCCATAATCTAGACCAGGAAAAAAAAGTGCATCTTTTGTAGACAGGAAAAAAGAAAAGATACCTAACTGTGTCTCATTTCATTCTCTTAACTGTATCTTAAGAAAAGATACTTAACCTTGTCTCATTTCATTCTCAACTATATCTTTTGAAGAGCAAAAGTTTTTCATTTCCATAAAGTCCAATTTATCAATTTTGTTTTGTTTTGTTTTTTGAGATGGAGTCTCGCTGTATCGCCAAGGCTGTAGTGCAATGACGCGATCTTGGCTCACTGCAACCTTTGGCTCCTGGGTTCAAGTGATTCTCCTGCCTCAGCCTCCCAACTAGCTGGGATTACAGGCACATGCCATCATACCCGGCTAATTTTTTGTGTCTAGTAGAGACAGGGTTTCACCATGTTGGTCAGGCTGGTCTTGGACTCCTGACCTCAGGTCATCCACCCACCTCAGCCTCCCAAAGTGCTGGGATTACAGGCGTGAACCCCTGTGCCCGGCCTATCAATTTTTCTTTTATGGATTTTGTTTTTAATGTTATATCTAGGAAATCTTTGCCTGTTTTTCTCCTGTTTTCTCCCTTTTTTTTTGGTTTTTGTTGTTTTTCTTATAAGTCTCATAGTTTTAAGTTTTACACTTAGGTCTATGATGTATCTTCAGTTAATGTTATGTAGTACAATGCGTGGACCCTTTTTTTGTTTTTTGTTTTTTGGGTTTTTTTGCATATAGCTCTCCAGTTATTCTAGCACCAATTGCTGAGATTATCCTTCCTCTTTAGAATGGTCTTTGCATCTTCGTCAGTCAGTTATCCCTATATTCATGTGTTTATTTCTAGACCCTGTGTTCTGTTCTTTTGATCTATTTGTCTACCTTGATGCCAGTATCACACTGTTTTGATTATCGTGGCCTTGTGGTAACTTAAAATCAGTTAGTGTTAGTCCTCCAACTTATATTCTTTTTGAAACTTGTTTTTCTTATTTATGGTCCTTTGCATTTCCATATGAATAGAATCAGCTCGCCAATTTCTCTAAAAATCTTGTTGGGATTTTGATTGGGATTGTATTTAATCTAGAGATCAATTTGGGGAGAATTCATATCAACAACATTGTGTTTTTCGATCCATGAATATGCTATATCTCATCATTTATTTAGGTTGTCTTTAATTTCTCTTAGCAGTGCTTTGTAGCTTTTAGTGTATAACTTTTTCACATTTTTTTGTCGGATTTACCCTTAAGTGTTTCATGCTTTTGATGATACTGTAAATGGTATTGGGTTTTGTTGTTGTTGTTTTGGTTTGGTTTGTTTTCTTGAGACAGGGTCTCACTGTCACCCAGGCTGAGTGCAGTGGCATGATCATGGCTCACTGCAGCCTCAAGTCCCCAGGCTCAAGTGATCCTCCTGCCTTAGCCTCCCAAATAGCTGGGACTACAGACACACACCACCATGCCCAGGTAAATTTTTTTTTTTTTAGAGAGATAGGATCCCACTATGTTGCCCAAGTTGGTCTCGAACTCCTGGACCCAAGTGATCTTCCCATCTCAGCCTCCCAAAGTGCTGGGATTACAAGCATGAGCCACTGCACCCAGCCAGTATTGTTTGTTAAATGTTAATTTCTGATTGTTTATTGCTGTTTTACAGAAATAAAATTGGCCAGGTGGGGTGGCTTACACCTGTAATCCCAGCACTTCGGGAGGCTGAGGCAGGCAGATCACCTGAGGTCAGGAGTTCAAGACTAGCCTGGTTAACATGATGAAACCCCATCTCTACTAAAAGCACAAAAACTAGCCGGGCGAGGTGGCACATGCCTGTAGTCCCAGCCACTCAGGAGGCTGAGATAGGAGAATCATTTGAACCTGGGAGGCAAAGCTTGCAGTGAGCTGAGATCATGCCACCACACTCCAGCCTGGGTGGGAGAGCAAGACTCCGTCCCCTCCAAAAAAGAAACAAAATTGATTTTTGTATACATTGATTTTATATCCTGCAACCATGCCAATAAACTCACTTATTAATTCTAGTAGCTTTTAAAATAAATTCCGTGGGGGCCTGCCACAGTAGCTCATGCCTATAATCCCAGTATTTTGGGGCCTAGGTAAGTGGATCATTCGAGTCCAGGAGTTCAAGACCAGAATGGGCAACATGGTGAAACCCCTTGTCAAAAAAAAAAAAATCAGCTAGGGGTGGTAGCCTGCATCTGTAGCCCCAGCTACTAGGGAGGCTGAGGTAGGAGACTTGATTGAATCAGTGAGATTGAGACTGCAATGAGTTATATATAATTGCACCACTGCACTCCAGCTTGGGAGACAGCATAAGACCCTGGCTCAATCAATAATCAGTCAGTCATTTTCATTGGATTTTCTACAGACAATTATGTCTGCAAATAAGGACAGTTTTACTTATTTCTTTCTAATCTGGATGCCGTGTGTGTGTGTGTGTGTGTGTGTGTGTGTGTGTGTGTGTGTGTCTCTGTGTGTGTGTGTCTGTCTCTCTGTCTTACTACATTGACTAGAACCTCTAGTACAATGTCAGGTAGAAATGATGGGGATATCTGTGTCTTCTTCCCAGAAAGCATTCAGTCTGTCAAGTTGTTAGCTGTAGGTTTTTCGCAAATGCTCTTTATCAGATTGAGGAAATTTCTATTTTTAATTTGCAGGGAATTTTTATCAGGAATGGATGCTATATTTTTGTCATGCTTTTTCTGTACCTATTAAAAGCATAAAATTTTTTATGTCCTTGTTGTGTGTCTGAAGTATTGTGTGAAAGAGAGCTTCATCCCCTTTTTTATTGACCTTCTCTGAGATCAAGTAGAGTGATGTGGGGTAGCTTTTTCAGATTTATTCTGCTGCTTTTTAGAAACTAAATTCTGTAATTTAATTTTTAAAATGTTGCTGTGCTGGGCACACTGGCTCACACCTGTAATCCCAGAACTTTTAGGAGGTCAAGGCAGGAGGATCACTTGAAGCCAGGACTTGAAGACTAGCCTGGGCAATATAGCAAGACCCCATCTCTAAAGAAAAGAAAAAAGAAAAGAAAGTAAAATTTTGCTGAGTAGAGTCCAGTAATTAAATCATTTTCCCTATCACAAAACTTTTTTGTTTTGTTTTGTTTTTGAGACAGAGTCTTGCCCTTCACTGAGGTTGGAGTGCAGTGGCATGATCTTGGCTCACTGCTGCCTCTGCCTCCTGGATTCAAACAATTCTCCTGCCTCAGCCTCCTGAGTAACTGGGATTACAGTTGCCCACTACCACATCCAGCTAATTTTGTATTTTTAGGAGAGACAAGGTTTCACCATATTGGCCAGACTGGTCTCAATCTCCTGACCTCAAGTGATCTGCCCACCTCAACCTCCCAGCGTTCTGGGATTACAAGAGTGAGCCACCACACCTGGCCTCCCAATGGCAAAACTTAAAAATCATAAACATTTCAACAGAAGAAACGAAGAATAACTCTACTGCTTTTGTGAACTCCTCTCCTTTAAAGCAACTTTCCTTTGTCTTTTATTAGTTTTAATATTTTATTGGCTGCTTATGATCATTTTTCCAAAGACAAAAATACAAAGTGTGAATTTTTATACCTGATAGAATATTATTACCCCTTTCCCAAGAATAACAGAAATAATCTATTTGAAACAATCTTAAAGGCTCCTTTTATGGTAAACCATTTAAATTGATTTTTAGTGGATCAGTCAGGAAATAGACATCAAAATGTACCATTCCTTTAGTATTTTTCCAAAGGCATTTTTTGTCATCGTTAATCTGGGAGGACAAGAACATGCATTTTAAAGGGGATTGTGTTTATAGGTGACATCCTCTATATCTGAATGCTGCTCCAAAGTCAGTAGTTGCAGAATAAGTAAACATAGTATTGCTTCTCTGTTTTACTTTTGGGTAAAAAAATTCAGGGTTGGTTTCTTTTACTGAATTTACTAATCTTAAGACACCTATTGAGGAGAGTTGCTGTAGTCGACATGATTTTACTTAAAAATCCATTTACGAAACAACATTTTGTATAAGTTACTTCCAATTACCCCTCAAACAACCCATGATAACATAGTTATATTGATCTGGCAATTAAGTCTTCAGAAAAAGTAAATCCTGCTGGGTGCAGTGGCTCACGCCTGTAATCCCAGCACTTTGGGAGGCCGAGGCAGGCGGATCACGAGGTCAGGAGATCGAGACCATCCTGGCTGACATGGTGAAACCCCATCTCTACTAAAGCTACAAAAAAATTAGCTGGACGTGGTGGCACGCGCCTGTAGTCTCAGCTAGTTGGGAGGCTGAGGCAGGAGAATCACTTGAACCCAGGAGGCGGAAGTTGCAGTGAGCCAAGATCACGCCACTGCACCCCAGCCTGGGCAATACAGCAAGACTCTGTTTCAAAAAAAAAAAAGTAAATCCTTTATTAATAGCTACATGAATTGGGTGGTATATCCACATGATAGAACATTATGAAGCCATTTTATGATAAGATGCATATGAAGAATTTTTAATGACATAGTAGTGTTCCTAGGACAAAATTAAATATATCCTTTAATCTCAATTATAAGTATTTTATATATATATAATATATATATACACACACACAAACACACATATACACACACATAAAAGGCTCAAGCAAATACATTGAAATTTGTAGTTTGAGTGTTAATAGTGGTTGGCCCTAGGTAGTAGAATCACATGCATATTTCAATTTTTTCTTCAGAACTCCTGCTTTATATCTTAATTACTTTTATTTCAGAAATGTTGATTTTTTTAAGTAACAATAATCTTGTACAACACATTTTTTTTTCTCAACTCTGAGTTTATTAACATTCTTGCCCAAAGAAGATACTTTAGCCTTCTATTATTCACTTTGTAGGAAAATACGTTAGAGCTAATCAGACCTACCATTAAATTCTTCTTTTTTTGTTGTTCCTGATATTAAGTTAATGTTATTTCTTTCCAACCCACCTGAAATAACTCACCTGTCTCTGCCTAAAAAACCAACCTAAATTTCCAAACTATCCAGTAAAAAGATTGCAGAGTTTGGGGGAAGAAAAAAGAAGACTGGAATAAAGATACCTTTTATTGTACCACAGTCTAAAGAGTTGTCTTTTAAACATTTTTGAAATACATTTCACATTTCACCATAATCCAGGACACATATACACACCCATATACTTATATTAACTAAAACCAAAATTTCACTAGAATTTACTTTGTGTTTTACTATACTATAATATTTGCACTATACCATACTGTACTGTAATATTTTCTGTTATACTTCATTTTTCTTTAAATGCTGATTATGACCCCACTAGACTAGTTTTATGATCCACTAATGAGCTGTGATCCAAAGTTTGAAAAACATTAGTCTAAAGCACTTCTTGTAATGTCTTAATTTGTTTTATAGTGGCAAAATTGTACTTTGTTTCATCTTGCCAGGTCCTGAGACTGCAAATAAGATTTATTTAGGTATGTTTCTTATAAAATTCTAAAAGAATTTTGCTGAGCTATGGAATCATAAGCTATTCCCAAAGTTAATTCCTTTAACAAGAACTAGCATTGTATATAGTCCTCTGTAGTTTTCAGAGTGTTTCTATGTGTGATATGTTGCTGAAATCTCTATACCCATGTGAAGTTGATATTCCAGATGCAGATCCTGGAGCTCATCTCTTGTTTATTCTAGATGCAGATCCTGGAGCTCATCTCTTTGTTAATTTAACATATTATTTTCAGATTAACTGTGCTCAGCTAAATGAACTATAGGATCTGACCATAAGAGATAAAATATGTTTCATTACAAACTGTACCTGTAAAGGTGAGGAGCAACTGGCACTCTCCTATATTGTTGTCCTCAACTGGTTGAGGAGAGTTTGGAAATATCTATCAAATTTAAAAATGCAGAGCCAGGCATGGTGGTACTCGCCTATAGTCCCAGCTACTTGGGAGGCTGAGGTGGGAGGATCATTTGAGGCCAGAAGTTCCAGGCTATAGTGTAAAATGATTTTGCCTGTGAATAGCTGTTGTACTTCAGCCTGGGCAACATAGCAAGACCCTACCTCTTTCTTAAAAAAATGCATGTATCTAGAAGAAATTTCATTTCTAGGAATTTCTGCTACAGATGTTCTTAAGCCTTTACAGTACAGATGTTCTTAGACCTCATCTTTACACAATAAAGTATATGTGTAAAGATACTCATTGCAGCATAATTCGTAGAAACAAAATGCTAGAAACAATTTAGTGTCTCTTATTAGGGTTCTGGTCAGTAAATTATGGTATGATTGTAGAATAAAATACTGTGAAACTGTTAAAATGAAAGATCTTTATATATAATAAAGAAAGTCACCGAGCTGTGTACTAAATTCTTAAAAAAAAGACAGTATTAAGTTGCCACTGGTGAAGCCAGAAATACATCTCACAAAGCCTCTTCCTTCCTTCCTTCCTTTTAGCTTGGTTCTCTTGAGAATGGTAAGAACTCCTCTAATGATCTGTTCTAGGAAGAGCATGAAATTAGTAAGAGGAAAGTGCCAGATTCAATGGTAGAGTACTCTAGCAGAAAAGAGCCAAAAGGTACAGGACAGGCTATTCATATGTGTTGGTTGGTCATAAATTGGCTATTTATTAAAAAAAGGACTGCATTCTTAAGCGAGTAAATGTCTTTGCTCCATTCAGAAAAACATCAAACCCCATGTATAACAGCTAGCTCTTTTCTTTCTTTCTCTCTTTCTTTCTCTTTCTTTCTTTCTTTCCTTCTTTCTTTCTTTCTTTTTCTTTCTCTCTCTCTCTCTTTTCTCCTCTCTTCTCTTCTCTTCTCTTCTCTTTTATTTTCTTCCTTTGTTGAGACAGGGTCTCACTCTGTCACCCATGCTGGAGTGCAGTGGCGTGATCTCAGCTCACTACAACCTCCGCCTTCTGGGCTCAAGTGATCCTCCCACCTCAGCCTCTTAAGTAGCTGGGACTATAGGCATGCACCACCACACCCACCTGGCTAATTTGTTGTTGTTGTACTTTTTTGTAGTGATGGAGTTTCTCCATTTTGCCCAGGCTGATCTCCAACTCCTGACCTCAAGTGATCCACCCATCTCGGCCTTCCAGAGTGCTGGGATTACAGGCGCGAGCCAACACACCAGGCCATAGCTAGCTCTTTTTTTTTTTTTTTTTTTTTTTTGAGACAGAGTCTCACTCTGTTGCCCAGGCTGGAGTGTAGTGGCACAGTCTGGACTCACTGCACAATCTCGACCTCTGCTTCCCAGGTTCAAGCGGTTCTCCTGCCTCAGCCTTCCAAATAGCAGGAACTACAGGTGCACGCCACCACGTCCAACTAGTTTTTTTGTATTTTTAGTAGAGACTGAAATACATGTTAGTAGAGACTAGAATACATGTTTGTAGAGACTAAAATACATGTTTCACCATGTTGGCCAGGATGGTCTCCATCTCTTGACCTTGTGATCTGCCTGCCTCTGCCTCCCAAAGTGCTGGGATTACAGGCATGAGCCAGTGTGCCTGACCAGCTAGCTCTTAAAAATTATTGTCTGGCATCAGCTGTTCGCTGTATAACTTTTTATCATGTCATCATTCATATTACAAATTGTGGCATTTAGGGGTTCAAGAATGAAGATGCCAGAAGAGTAAACAAATTTCTCGTTTAACTGATGTCTTCCTGTGGGTTCTGTGTTTCGTTTTGTTGTTGTTGTTGCTGTTTTAATGTTTTTGAAGAAAGGGGAAATTCAGTTCATAAAACAGTACCTATTTAGAGAACATATAGTTTTCCAGCAGTTATGGAGGAGCTCAGGAAAGATTACAGCAGTGAGGAATTTCATTGCATTTATTCAGCCTGTAACTAAAACAAATAAAAAAGGGAAATAGCTTATTCCTATTTTGACTTCCTCTTATTGTATCTTCCTTGCATGTGTTAGCCTTGTGATTTGAGATTAATCAGGGGTTATTTCTAGTTGTCCCCATAAAGAGAAGAGAAGCAAAGGAAGACAAAGAGGTTGCTTCTAAAACTAAAACTCATGGTGTATCATTTAGTATTCCAGTTAGCCAGTTGTAAGAATAATTTGGAAGATAGGAGAAAACCATCTTGTATGTTTGCTGAAAATCTTTATGGAAAGGAGGCATTTATAGAATGAACTGGGAGTTTTATTATGTAAAATTGTTTTGTTAGAAAAGCATAGTAATATAACTATTCTACAAAACAGTCCTCTCACATATGCACAAGTTTGCTTATTGCAGCATTGTTTAATACAGTATTGGAAACTGTAAACAACATAAATGTTCATCACTAAGTTCCATCAATGGCTGCAAAAACTGGTGCATCCTTAGTATGGAATATTATATAATTTTTTTAATGAGAAAAAAAGCTATGTACTGACTTAAAAAGATCTCTTTCAGACAGTGAAAACAAATTGCAGAACGGTTTTACACAACAATATCTATGTAATTAGGTTTTATACACACAGACACCACACACATGTGAATGTATATATATTCTTGGAAATGGAGGCTGGGCACAGAGGATCACTTGAAGCCAGAAGTTTGAGACCAGCCTGGGAAACAAAGCAAGACCCTGTCTCTACAAATAATTAAATTAAAAAACTTAAATTAGAAAAAGAAATGGTCTGGGAGGATACCTAACATACTAAGAACTTTTAGGGAGGAAAGTGAAAGGGGGTTATGGTCAGGAACAGCTTCAGCTTTATCTATATAGTTTGATTTTTTTTTTTTTTTTTTTTTTTTGAGACAGAGTCTCGCTCTGTCACCCAGGCTGGAGTGCAGTGGTACGATCTCAGCTCACTGCAAGCTCCGCCTCCCGGGTTCACACCATTCTCCTGCCTCAGCCTCCCGAGTAGCTGGGACTACAGGCGCCCGCCACCACGCCCGGCTAATGTTTTGTATTTTTAGTAGAGACAAGGTTTCACCATGTTAGCCAGGATGGTCTCGATCTCCTGACCTCGTGATCCGCCCTCCTTGGCCTCCCAAAGTGCTGGGATTACAGGTGTGAGCCACCGCACCTGGCCTATAGTTTGAATTTTTATGAGAAAATATTTACTGATGATGGAATTAAAATAAAAATTTTTAAGAAATACAGTATGCACAATGGGATGTCAAGGAGACTGGATTCATTGGTAGAAATGAGTATATGATTGTATTATTTTTAAGTCTCTGTTCTTACTGATTGGAAATGTCTGGAGATTTTTTTCATCCATTTAATAACACATTCTTCTTTTCTTACACCACCCTATTCTAAGAGTAATGCCACCTGTCCTCTTGATCTTATCTTTACCCTGTTTCTTCATGACCTTACTCCATCAGTTACACCTTGCCTTCTCGCTTAGTGACCCAGTTTCTTCTTTTAATACTACTACTTATCTTTGGCTAAAGCCTGTTTGAAACTTTCCATTCTATATTAAAAAAAAAAAAAAGAAGACACCTTCTCAATCTTGCCGTCCTTCTGAGTTATCACCCTATTTCTCTTTCTCTCTTTACACTGAAATATTTAAATGTAATTTGTACTCCTGCTTCTAGTTTCTCATTCCTCATTACTCATTTGCCTTTTGTTTCTACTACTCTAATGAATTTTACATTTTGAAGTTAAAAGTCACCTCTGATGGCCTCTTTTAATTAGATTACAGTTACCTAACTCAGCATTCAACGGCATTGACCATTCTCCTTGTTAAACTTCTTTCCTTGGCTTCTGTGATATTCTTGTCTTGGTCCTTCTCAGACTCCTTTGTGTTTTTTTCTTCCATATTCCTCTTAAATTTGATATCTTCTGTGACTAGATAAAATGTCCTTTCCTGTAGTTCCCATCGCATACTGTTCAAAATCTACTATAGCACTTTTCATAACTATATTGAAATAGCATTGTCTCTTGCCCTATAGACTTTTAAGATCCTAAAGGGTAGAAGCCGAAATGTTACTCATTTTTCTGTGGTTGTGTGTGTGTTTGTTTTGTTTTAAAATTCCCCACGGCTGGGCGCAGTGGCTCACACCTGTAATCCCAGCACTTGGGGAGGCCAGGGCGGGTGGATCACTTGAGGTCAGGAGTTCGAAACCAGCCTGGCCAAAATGGCAAAACCCTGTCTCTACTAAAATACAAAAATTAGCCAGGCACAGTGGTGCATGCCTCTAATCCCACTACTCAGGAGGCTGAGGCGAGAGAATGGCTTAAACCCGGGAGGCAGAGGTTGCAGTGAGGCAAGATTTGTGCCCCTGCACTGCAGCCCGGGCAACAGAGCAAGACTCCATCTCAAAAAAGAAAAACATAATAATAATAAAATTCCCTGTATCATCAGTTTCTATTCCCATGCCCTTCTTGGTCTCCATAAGCAACTATTCTTATACATTTTTTATTTGTATATATTCTTGTGAAATGTATTGCCTTGTGTGTATCAATTTGCATAAATGGTATTGTGTTATCTAGCTCATTCTGTTTCTTACTTTTTATAATTACTGTGCCTTTGCAGTCCATCATGTTGCCATGTCTTCACATGATCTGTTGCTTCTATCTGCTGTGTCATACTCCATAGTATACACTTATTTTACTGAGTCTCCTATGTGGCTTTTTTTTTTTTTTTAAAGAGATGGGGTCTTGCCATGTTGCCCAGGCTAGTCCTGAACTCCTGGGCTCAGGCAATCCTTCCGTCTTGGCCCCCCAAAATGCTGGTGTTGCAGGCATGAGCCACCATACCTGGCCTCCTGTGTGACTTCAGGTCTACACCTAGCATAGCACAGTGGTATGTAGAATATGTTAGCTGAATGAATAATACATAAACAGATGTTTCCTGATACTTTGTTCTTAGCCCTGTCACATCGTAACCCATTTACTCTTTTCCTCAGTGGATGATTTCATCTGTTTTATTGGTTTCTATGGGTTGTTAACACCCAGATTTGTTATTTTCTTATACCTAGACCTATATATCCAAGTTCCTTTTTGACATATGAACCTAAATATCCCATATCACAGTCTCTGCATCCTTCCCTAAAAGCCTGTGTGTTCTGCCTTTGTTCTCCGTTTTGGTTAAGGGTATCACCAACCATCCACTCACCCAACCTAAATACTTCAAAGTATCTGTGTGTCTTCCCTCTTCATGTCTAACCAGGTGCCAAAACCTGTAGGCTCTTCCTCCAGAATACCCCTTAAATGTGGTATCTCTTTCCCTCTTGTATTTTGACTTTAGATCCAAATGGTGTCTGGATCCAGCCTCCTATCTGACACTCGGCTACTCATCTTATATCCTAGATTTGTAGCCTAACCATCGTTGGTATCAAGTTGATCTTGTCATTTTTCTCTTTGAAAACTTCTTGTGACTCCTTGCTGCCTAGAAAATTAAGCTTTAAAGACATTACATTCAAGACATTTACAGACTGGCTGGAACCTAGTCTCATTTCCTGCCAGTCTACTAGCTATAAATCTGACCTCTGTAGCCAAATTATGCATTTTCATTCTTCCATAACCTTGCTTGAACTGTTCCCTGGCTTGGAATACCATTTTCCTTTCCTTCTTCTTCACACCTAGAACTTTTCATATAAAAAGTGTATCCAGCTGGGTGTGGTGGCTCATGCTGGTAATCCCAGCACTTTGGGAGGCCAAGGCAGGTGGATCATCTGAGGT
This sequence comes from Mandrillus leucophaeus, assembly GCF_000951045.1. Classification (NCBI taxonomy): domain Eukaryota; kingdom Metazoa; phylum Chordata; class Mammalia; order Primates; family Cercopithecidae; genus Mandrillus; species Mandrillus leucophaeus. The sequence continues at coordinate 1,610,138 of NW_012106919.1, forward strand.
CAGGAGTTCAAGACTAGCCTGGCCAACATGGTGAAACACCATCTCTACTAAAAATATAAAAATTAGCCGCGCATGGTGGCACACACCTGTAATCCCAGCTACTCGGGAGGCTGAGGCACGAGAATCACTTGAACCCGGGAGGCAGAGGTTGCAGTGAACCGAGATGCATGCCATTGCACTCCAGCCTGGGCAACAGAGCAAGACTCTGTCTCAAAAAAAAAAAAAAAGTGTACCCAATAAATGTTCATAAAATTGAATCATATGTAACATGGTTTCTCTTTTTCTGTTGTCTACACTGAATTAGTGACATTAGGAGAATTTATATATTTGTGCTGATAAGCATCACAGATTATAGGGATTTGTCTACTTTATGTTTACTATTTTTTTTTTTTTTTTTCACTAAATGTAAGCTCCTCGGGGTGGGGGGGCAGGTCCTTAATCTTATTTGCCACTATATCCCAGGTATCTCGACCCAAGTAAGTACTTCATAAGTATTTGTCATACAAGAGAATGAGTTCAGGCCCTGTAAGTCTACTTTGAATGTATTCAAGGCTCAAAATAGATTGCTAATTATTAATTCATAGTTCTCAGAAAAGAAGCTTAACTTTAGTAATACAGTTTTATAACTTTTACTGTTGTTGATAATTTCCATTTAGTGACATTATTTACATCTTACCCTGTACTAAGAAGGAACAATTTGTTCTTCAGACAGGAAATCATTGCGTTGTGTTTGTTTCTTTATTGGTAGTGAAGGATACCACATAATTGGAATATGTACTTTTGCTCACTATTTTGTATTCATCTAAAGAAAAAATCGTTTGAAAATTATTTCCTATTATTTGTTAATTTTCAACTGACATTTAATCTTGGTATCCTTTCCTATCAAACTGCGATGTGATCATCTGCATTCCCTGACTGGTTATTTTATCAGATAAAATAGTTCAGTATCAAAAAAAAGAGTACGGTGTTGCTTGTCTTTCTTCATCTGGATACATACAAAAATATTATTTCCCAGACTTTTTAGCTAAGGACCTTTATGGTTATCTGTGTAAATTATGCAGGTTCTCTATCTTTCAGAATGTATCGACTGATCCTCCATTTCACTGTGATTCTTTTCTTTTTGAGATTTGCTTTTTTATTTATTTTTTGTCCCGTTTTACTGTTGTTGTTTGTTTGTTTCTTTGGCTTTCACAAAATCTTTATCATCCCCCTTTGTCTGTTTGCTTTCCAAATTGATAACTTTTAGTTCTTTAACCTTTAAAATGTCTTTTTCAGGCTCTTGTCCATCCTTTTCTATGAATATCTGTCATAGGACAAATGACTGACATCTTCACAACAGACCTAGAAATTATTAAAGGAAGAAGGTGCCAAAACAGAGTCTAAGAGGCCTAGAATAGGGCCAGTTTTCCTATTATAGGATTAAAATGGAAAAGGGGGTCTTGGTTATTCTATTCTTATCTGGTGACATTTGAAGTTTCCATATGGTGTTGCCACCCTTCAGAATGAAAAGAAGAGCTCATGCCACCAAAGGTCACTCCTGTTCTTCTTATCCATCCGTATCCCAATCCTCTTTAGCACACTTCTTTTTTTTCTTAGAGATAGATCTCACTGTGTTGCCCAGGCTGGTCTCACATGTCTGGCCTCAAGTGATCTTCCTCCTTCAACCTGCCAAGTAGCTGGAATTATAGGCATGAGCCACTGTGTCTAGCTCCCTTTAGTATACTTTTTTTTTTAACTTTTATTTTAAGTTCAGGGGTACATATGCAGGTTTATTATATAGGTAAACTAATGTCATGGGAGGTTGTTGTACAGATTATTTTATCACCCCTAGTACCCAGTAGTTATTTTTTCTAGTCTTCTCCCTCATCCCACCCTCCACTGTCAAATAGGCCCCAGTGTCTGTTGTTCCTCTCTTTATGTCCATGTGTTCTCATCATTTAGCTCCCGCTTGTAAGTGAGAACATGTGGTATTTGGTTCCTGCGTTTGGTAAGGATGACGGCTTCTAGCTCCATCCATGTTTCTGCAAAGGACATGATCTCATTTTTTTTTATGGCTGTGTGGTATTCCGTGGTGTATATGTACCACATTTTCTTTATTCATTCTACCACTATAGGCACTTAGGTTGATTCTGTGTCTTTGCTATCATGAATAGTCTGCAGTGAACATTCATGTGCATGTCTTTGTGGTAGAATGACTTATATTCCTTTGGGTGTATATTGAGTAATGGGAGTGCTGGTAGTTCTGTTTTTAGGTCTTTGAGGAATTGCCATACTACTTTCCACAATAGTTGAACCAGTTTACACTCCCACTAATAGTATATAAGTGTTCCCTTTTGTCAGCAACCTCACCATTTGTTATTTTTTGACTTTTTAATAATAGCCATTCTGACTGGTATGAGATGGTATCTCATTGTGGTTTTGATTTGCATTTCTCTAATGAT
>NW_012106919.1:1613698-1616272 GCF_000951045.1 Mandrillus leucophaeus
CTTGGCTGTTCAGGCTCTTTTTTGGTTCTGTATGAATTTTTAAATAGTTTATTCTAGTTCTGTGAAGAATGTCATTGGTGGTTTGATGGGAATACATTGAACCTGTAAATTGCTTTGGTCATTATGGCCATTTTAATGATATTGATTCTATAGTTCATGAGCATGGAGTGTTTTTCCATTTGTTTGTGTCGTCTCTGATTTTTTTGAGCATTGTTTTGTAATTCTCATCGTAGAGCTCTTTCACCTCCCTGGTTAGTTGTATTCCTAGCTATTTTATTCTGAGTGTGGCAACTGTGAATGGGATTACGTTCCTGATTTGGCTCTCAGCCTGGCTGTTGTTGGTGTGTAGGAATGCTGGTGATTTTTGTATGTTGATTTTGTATCCTAGACTTTGCTAAAGTTGTTTATCAGCTGAAGGAGTTTTTGGACTGAGACTATGGGATTTTCTGTAGTCTATATTTCTGTATCTATTCTAGATACAGAATCATGTCATCTGCAAACAGGAATAGTTTGACTTCCTCTCTTCTTATTTGGATGCCCTTTATTTATTTATCATGCCTGATTGCCCTGGCCAGGACTTCCATTAGGAGTGGTGAGAGAGGGCATCCTTGTCTTTTGCCAGCTTTCAAGGGGAATGCTTCCAACTTTTGCATATTCAGTATGATGTTGGTTGTGGGTTTGTTGTATACTTCTGTTATGAACAGAAGATAAAGGCGTCTTAGGTTGGGATTACTTGGACTTAATAGTTGCAGTGGTCAACTTTAGCATGCACGATTTCACCATATGTTTGTGCCTTATTGCAGTGATGACCATTGCCAGGTCATATTCAAAATTATCACTAAACACCCTGCAATGCAATGATAGCCCACCTTTTACTTTTTAGTTTTGACCTTTTTACTCTTTCCCCATTTTGTTCTCTAAAGAAGAATGATCCTTCCTTAATTTGAGTCCCAATCTATCTATTTGACTGCTGGTTGAAACCAAATAGCTAGCTAGCTACTTCTCTCTATGTAAGGCTACAGTGACAGCCGAAATTGCTCCCTTTCCATCTGCTGACTTGTGACATAGGGCTTGTTCTTTCTCTTAATATGTTACTTAGATACACTATTCCGTCTTCTGTCATTAGGATGTATGATTACACTGTCCTTGCTTCTGTTTGCCTGCCCTGGCATCCTGCTCTCACCATGCTGAGGATCTTAAAGTATTACTATCCCCTTTTTCATTCTGCCCTGTCTCTTTTCACACCTCCACCTCCACTTCCCCCACAAATTTCTTATTCCTGTTACTTGATTACTTCTAAATATGAATAGTTTCTACTTCTTAACTACAATAAGGCCCTCTTCCCAGGACCTTATTTTTGAGCAGCTTGTTTCTTGGCATGTTTCTGTGTGATATCAGTCTGTTCATAATTTAAGAAACTTGCTTCAAATAAATTTTTAGAGTTAAGACCCATCTCACAGTTATGCAGCTTCAGATCTCTCTCCCATAGAGTACTTGTAACGAGAGGAAATGAAGATATCCTTTAACATCTTGTTTACTGAGCTCTTTTAAAATGTATTAACCTTGAAGTTTTCTTCACTCTCTGTTAATAGTGAATGAAAGAGCCCAGCACATCTCCAACAAAGGTTTTTCAAGTTCATAGGGTTAATTTAAAGTGTCACACACAGCTATAGTCTGTAGGCTGGGCCTCATTGTGTAATACTTCAGAGAGAGTTTTGGGTTGTGTGGGCCCCCTACCCGAACCCCGCCAACCTCATGGTGTTTCCTGTAATTCATTAAATTGCCGATTGCTCCATTTATCTGCCAGAACCCACCCACTTCCAGGGTTGGCCTTTTCCTTCCTATTCCTTGTGAATGTAAAGTCGAAGTCTTAGAAAATTCCGATCTCAAATAAATTGTACTTGGTGTTCTTCTAAACATTAATGATATCGTTTAGAAAACATTTAAACAGAGAGGCTATTTGTTCATTGCTGATGTTAGGCCTTATACTTGTCTAGCAAATTTTAAGCTCCTTGAGGGCAGTGGACTACATCTTACATAGTCACCTCTCTATTCCCATGTCATTACTCACGTCACTTATAATACACAGTACCCAGCAAACATTAAGTATTCAATCAAACCATTCAAAGCCTAGGCTCTGCAAATCACACACAAGTCCAGAAAACTTTCCCAGATTTCTCCAATAATATTTTGGTTGTTTAACCCTGATAACACAGAAATGTGTTGTGTTGTTTGTTTTTTGTTACATTGTGTATATTTGATGTTAGACCAAACCTCTCCTGGTTTATAGACTTTATAACATTTGTTAGTTTAAAATAAAACAATAATACTGATTACTTATCATTTCTGTTAGAATTTCCATGTTTATCATAGCTTAAATTGTTTAAAATGATAGATTCAGGATTCAGATTTCTTGCATCCTTCATTCCATTCTAGTGTTTCTCAAAGTTTTTGGACAGTAACACGTATTAAAAAGTAGACTTTGCAGGGTACTTCTAGCATAAGAATACAGGGTACACATCTGTATTCTTATGCTAGAAGAAAAGTTCCTCAAAATGCATCTTGTAACATTCA
>NW_012106919.1:1616612-1618463 GCF_000951045.1 Mandrillus leucophaeus
TAGGTGGAGGTATAATTTGGATATAGTGAAATGCACAGATCTTAAACATTTCAATTCAGTGTGTTTTTACAGATGCACACATCCACATAACCCACACTCCTATCAACACTCAGAACATTCTTATCACACCAGGAGCTTGTGCCCGTTCCCAGTCAGTCATCCCCCTCCCCAGAGGAAACCAGTATTCTGATTTTTTGTTCACCATAGTTCAGTTTTGTTTATTCCACAACTTCATCTAAACGGAGTCACGTAGAACATACTCTTTTATGCCTGGCCTCTTTTTTTTGTTCAGTATGATGTTCAGGTTCATCAGTGATCAGTGTCACTGTATGTATCGGCACTTTGTTCCTTTTTTTTTTTTTGAAATGGAGTCTCGCTCTGTCGCCCAGGCTGGAGTGCAGTGGCCGGATCTCAGCTCACTGCAAGCTCTGCCTCCCGGGTTTACGCCATTCTCCTGCCTCAGCCTCCCAAGTAGCTGGGAATACAGGCGCCTGCCACCACGCCTGGCTAGTTTTTTGTATTTTTTAGTAGAGACGGGGTTTTTACCGTGTTAGCCAGGATGGTCTAAATCTCCTGACCTCGTGATCCGCCCGTCTCAGCCTCCGAAAGTGCTGGGATTACAGGCTTGAGCCACTGTGCCTGGCACTTTGTTCCTTTTTATTGCTGTCTAGTATTCCATTTTATGAATGCACCACATTCTGTTTATTCTCCTGTTGATTGATATCTGATTATTTCTAGTTTGGGGCTGTTATGAATAGAGCTGCTATAGGTAATTGTATAAAACTGTTTTGTAGATATGTCTTTTTATATCTTTTGGATTAATATTTAATACTTAGAAGTAGAATTACAGGTCGGATTTGTCTAACTTTATGAGACATTTCCAGATCAGTTTCCAAGGTAACTGTACTATTTTATACTCTCACTAGCAATGTGTTTGTGTTCTAGTTACTCCATATTCTTTCCAACATTTGATGTTGTCAGTCTGTAATATTAGCCATTCTAGTGGCTGTATAGTGGTATCTTCTTATTTTTTTAACTTATACCTCCCTGATCCCTAATGACTTGAGCAGTTTTTCATATGCTTTTGCCTATTGCAATTTTCTCTTTAGGTATGTGATGCATTTCTATTTTTGTATATGGTGTAAGGTATGCATCTTCTCATTGTATTTTCAGAAATGTACAGTCTCCTGAAAAAAGACATTAGGATCTAATGTATCACTTGAAATAATACTTTTTTCAGTTGGAACAAATGTGCCACTTTGGTGATGATACTGATAATGGGGGCGGCTGTGCCTGTGTGGGGCAGGGGATATATGGGAGATCTCTGTATCTTCTACTGCATTGTGCGGTGAACCCAAAAGTGCTCTAAAAAATAAAGTTGTTTGGTTTTTGTTTTGTTTTGTTTTGTTTTGAGATAGTATCTCACTCTGTAGCCCAGGCTGGAGTATAGTGGTGTGATCTTAGCTCACTGCAGCCTCTGCCTCCCAGGTTCAAGCAGTTTTCCTGCCTCAGCCTCCTGAGTGGGGACTACTCAAGAGGCTGAGTAGTGCTCATACTAATTTTGAGTAGTGCTGCCATACTAATTTTTATATTTTTAGTAGAGACAGAGTTTCACCATGTTGGCCAGACTGATCTCAAACTCTTAACTTCCGGTGATCTGCCCACCTCGGCGAAAAATAAATTATTTTTAAATTATACTTCAAAATTCTTAATTTATATTCAGAGCATTCTCCCTTTATTAGTTCATTAATCTGTTCGGTACTTGTTGAATTCCTAAACTCATTTTCTTCCCCACCTCAAAAGGTTATTATTATGGACTCAGTTCAGAATGTACATATAATTTGTTTCAAC
>NW_012106919.1:1619863-1621344 GCF_000951045.1 Mandrillus leucophaeus
AGTGCTGGGATTACAGGTGTGAATCACTACACCTGGCTAATTTTTGTATTTTCAGTAGCAACGGGGTTTCCCCACATTGGCCAGGCTGTTCTTGAACTCCTGACCTCAAGTGATCTGCCTGCCTTGGCCTCCCAAAGTGCTGGTATTATAGGTGTGAGCCACTGAACCTGACCTGAAATATTTTTAAATCATGAAAATTTTCTCCCTTTACTGTCATGTTAAATTTTTATACTATTTTCCAAAAATTAAAGTTTAATTTAAATGAGGCTAAATCAACTCTCTTATAGGTATCAAACATTAAAATCTAGTTCTTGTTCAGCAATTGTAAAGGAATTTCCAGAACCAGATTTTCTTACAATATTGTTATCATCTTTATCCAGAATGTTTGCTTTATTTCCAGTTGCTCAGGTTGCTATAAACTATTTATAGCTTATCTATAGTGTGAATTACTTGACAATAAATAGGTTCAATGTGCATGTGAAAATGATTCCTTTTAATGTGCTTTTGGTAGCATTAACCAAATGCTTGGAATCATATTCTTGTTCTGGTCCCTGACATGAAGTATTCAGATTTCTTTGAAGACCTATGATGTTCATATTGCTGATTACTTTTTAAAATATCACTTCAGAATTGTCTCATTAGTGGCAAAAATGCATCCTAATCCAGTTATGGTACCAGCCTTAGTCTTGAAAATAAAACCTTGTAGTCGAATATAAACTTCCAATTAAATGGGCCTTAATTCTTCACTATTGGATTTTGAACCATTTTTCATGTTGGTGCCAAAGAATAAAAAGAAATTGATTTCCTACTTTAAGATTGGAATATACACACACACTATCCTGGGAAGTGGGTGGAGATGACTACTTCATATTTCGTTTTGAAGTTAGGAATAACACAACTGAAACTTCTGGAGAGCAAGTATGGCCGACTCTTAAGAATATTATGTGATTTGATTTTAAGCTTTCAGTAGTGGTGTGTTTCATTCAGCCTGTGACAGTAAAAATAAATGAGTAATAGATGACTAGTGTGCTCTGGCTGCTGTGATAATACCCTCTATTATTGAATCTGTCTAACCAGCCATTTATTTTTCTGTTGTCTGCAATTAAAGACCATCATGTTGTCTGACAATGTAGGAATTTCTGTTCAGTTAAAGTGTATGTTGTTACTGGATTAAAAATAATAAAATTGAATTTACTTTATTTTTATTACTAAACCCCCCCAAAACATAAATCTAAGATCATTTAAAATTTCTTATAAAATAACTGAAATATCATTAATATATTAAAACCCAGCTTTGATAGTTTTGAATATAGGTGTTTGGTCTTCAAATTTTGACATGAGATATAAATGACAGTAGTAGCACATCTAGTCATTGACCTTGTAGCCAGCCTCCAAGATGGCTCCCAATGATCTCTACCTCCTGATATTCACACCCTTGGGTAGTCTGCCCCCAAATTTACCAGAGTTGGTCTGTGTGACTG
>NW_012106919.1:1623919-1630827 GCF_000951045.1 Mandrillus leucophaeus
TTGGGAGGATCACTTGAGCCCAGGAGGTCAAGGCTGCAGTGAGCTTGCACCACTACACTGCAGCCTGGTTGACAGAGCCAGACCCTGTCTTAAAAAAAAAAAAAAAATTTTGCTTTCAGTGAGTTATAGGTAATCAATTTCAGGTTTTTTAGCTGAATTTAAAGACATTAAAAGAAACATGGTAAAAGGGAAACATTGGATGAGTCCCATGTTGTTTGGCACTGTTGCTTTTAAAATATAACTAGCTTTTTCGTTTTATTTTCACTATGTTTGATTGATTGATTGATTGATTGATTGATTGATTGAAACAGGTTCTCCTTCTGTTAACCAGGCTGGAATGCAGTGGTATAATCAGAGCTCATAGCAGCCTAGATCCTGGGCTCAACCAATCCTCCTGCCTCAGCCTCCCAAGTAGCTGGGGCTACAGGCACATACCATCATGCCCAGCTAATTTTTTGTTTTTTGTAGAGACAAGGTCTCCCTATTTTGCCAAGTTTGGTCTTAAACTCCTGGGCTCAAGTGATTCTCCTGCCTCTGCCTCCCAAAGTGCTGGGATTACAGATGTGAGCCACTGCACCTGGCCATTCGCCATGTTTTAAAATAAGAAAAAGAATGACTGGTTCAGGAGTTGATCTTTTCTTTCTGCATCCTAAATGGACTAGAGGTTATTTTGAAATTTTACTGTGAATTTCCTTTTTAACTTGGAGCTGAAAAAAGTCAGGTTTCATCTTAGACTCTGTGTTTTATACCTCCCCCACTTTAATTCACACACACACACATATACACACAATAAGGCTAGAAAGATGGTTATTAGTAACTTAAAGAAATGGATTTCTCTATTCATGTTTCCAGTGTACAAATACCATCCAAATACTCCAGTAATGTCATAAAGTAAGATGGCTGTAGTCGAGCCAGAAGTAAAACCCCGAACTTCTAACTGCTTTGAATATTTGCCAGCTAATAACAACATAAAATTTTACCATAAGGCTAAGTGATTCCTAGGGCCTAAATTGAACAGTCAATGAAGAAGTCTTCAGATTTTCAGCACTGAAATACTTCTGTGTTAAAGAAACCCCATGTTTGCATTATTTTCTTAAAGATTCTTTTAAATTAAAGCATAGCCATTGAATTGCAAATTTCCGTTTCTTTTTAAACAGGCTCCTATTTGTGGATGGCGGTGCTAACATAACTACTGATTAAACAGTTTTTAAAAATGGATAAATAATAATAGTTTTCATGAATAGATTTAATTTGAAAGCTTAAATTACATAGTACTTTGCTGTAATTTTTTAGTTTCTTCAATCCTGTTAACACTTCATTTTTCATTGCAAAATATCTCAAGAAACTTTTAAATATCTGTGTAATAAGTAAAAAGTAATGTGCGTGTAATATGTGATGCTCATATGAAGTTCTTCAAGGTCTTGCTACAGAGATAAGGAAAGAGGGAAGGAAGCCTAGGAATATCTTTCCACCCACCTCCTGATCCTTATACTTCCAACTGGGTACCCAGGGCTAAAGCCCTTGACCAGACTCCAAGCACCACCTTGCATCCCCTTCTTACATGCACATCCCCAAGGCTCATCAAGCCTTGAAAGAGACAGAAAAGAGAATGGAAAGTAACAACCAAACAGAGACAAGAAGAGGGGGTGGAATTTGGCAGCAGGTGGAAGAGATTTTGTGTGCATTTCTGGTTGTGAGGTGCCTCCATCCTCCTTGACCCATCAACAACTGAGTAATGGTTCATATGTACAGATCACAAGTCGTCCTACATTGTAATGTGATCCTACTTACATTTTGCACACTTTATATATCTGCTGGCATTTTGTTAGGTCTCTAAATATATAAACTTATAAAACTGTCGTGCTTAACATATTTTAGGAATGCTAGTGCCATAACATGGGGAAAAAATAAGATGTATCTGCTGGTAATATAAGCATTCATAAGCAGTTACAAGCAGAGGCAGTAAGCACAGAGGTTAAGGACACAGATTTTGGAGCCGGGCTGCCTGGGTTTAAATGCCAATTCAGACAACTTGCTAGATGAGTAACCAAGAATAGTTTTCTCATCAGCAAAATCGAGATGATAGCACTACCTTACAGGGTTGTACATTTTAAACGAGTTAATATGACTATAAATATTTAGAACAATGTCTAATACCCAGTGCTTTATAAGTATTTGTTCTTGTTAATATACCATGCCACCTTTCTAATGCTGTCTCTTTAGAGGGCTCAATCTGACTTGTAATTAGCAGGTTACATTTATACTAATACCACAACCTTTAATGTATAACCACTGGTATTTTCTTAAAGATTCTTTTAAATTAAAGCATAGCCATTGAATTGCAAATTTCCGTTTCTTTTTAAACAGGCTCCTATTTGTGGATGGCGGTGCTAACATAACTACTGATTAAACAGTTTTTAAAAATGGATAAATAATAATAGTTTTCATGAATAGATTTAATTTGAAAGCTTAAATTACATAGTACTTTGCTGTAATTTTTTAGTTTCTTCAACCCTGTTAACACTTCATTTTTCATTGCAAAATATCTCAAGAAACTTTTAAATATCTGTGTAATAAGTAAAAAGTAATGTGCGTGTAATATGTGATGCTCATATGAAGTTCTTCAAGGTCTTGCTACAGAGATAAGGAAAGAGGGAAGGAAGCCTAGGAATATCTTTCCACCCACCTCCTGATCCTTATACTTCCAACTGGGTACCCAGGGCTAAAGCCCTTGACCAGACTCCAAGCACCACCTTGCATCCCCTTCTTACATGCACATCCCCAAGGCTCATCAAGCCTTGAAAGAGACAGAAAAGAGAATGGAAAGTAACAACCAAACAGAGACAAGAAGAGGGGGTGGAATTTGGCAGCAGGTGGAAGAGATTTTGTGTGCATTTCTGGTTGTGAGGTGCCTCCATCCTCCTTGACCCATCAACAACTGAGTAATGGTTCATATGTACAGATCACAAGTCGTCCTACATTGTAATGTGATCCTACTTACATTTTGCACACTTTATATATCTGCTGGCATTTTGTTAGGTCTCTAAATATATAAACTTATAAAACTGTCGTGCTTAACATATTTTAGGAATGCTAGTGCCATAACATGGGGAAAAAATAAGATGTATCTGCTGGTAATATAAGCATTCATAAGCAGTTACAAGCAGAGGCAGTAAGCACAGAGGTTAAGGACACAGATTTTGGAGCCGGGCTGCCTGGGTTTAAATGCCAATTCAGACAACTTGCTAGATGAGTAACCAGGAATAGTTTTCTCATCAGCAAAATCGAGATGATAGCACTACCTTACAGGGTTGTACATTTTAAACGAGTTAATATGACTATAAATATTTAGAACAATGTCTAATACCCAGTGCTTTATAAGTATTTGTTCTTGTTAATATACCATGCCACCTTTCTAATGCTGTCTCTTTAGAGGGCTCAATCTGACTTGTAATTAGCAGGTTACATTTATACTAATACCACAACCTTTAATGTATAACCACTGGATAGCAAATACCCTCTTCTCAGTAGTTTTAAAAAACAAGATGCTTATTTTTTTTTTTCCTCTTTCCCAGGCCCAACACAGAGATACTTTCATTGAAGAACGCTATGGAAAATATAACATCAGTGATCCTTTAATGGCTCTACAGAGAGATTTTGAAACACTGAAGGAGAAAAATGATGGCGAAAAGCAACCAGTCTGCACAAACCCACTCTCTATTCTTAAGGTGGTGATGAAGCAGTGCAAGAACATGCAGGAGCGCATGCTGTCCCAGCTGGCTGCTGCTGAGAGCAGGCACCGAAAGGTAGGTTCACCTCAGTTGATGTGTAAATCTTTGTGAAGTCTTTATAAATTATGCCTGTTACTTTCTTGTCAGCTGCCAGTTTTTCACAGTAATTCAATTGGGCATCTCGCGGGTATCAAAAAGCCCCTTAGTTTATGTAAGAGTCAGGAGATAGAAAAGAAAAAACACAGCTTATTCCAAGTGTTAAGTTTAGAGAATGTGCCAGACACATTATTTAAGATGGCATTCCTTCTTGATATATCACTCCAAAACACTTTGTATGTTTTTTCAGTTCTTGATCATTCAAAATTTGGGGTTTGGCCAAGCTTGTAGCTAAAGGGAGTGTTCTCTATTTGCTTACTTAAGAGATAAATAAAAAGATTAACAGGTATTTGAGGCATGCTATATCCAAGGGAGAGAAAGAATTTACCTGAGGATAAACACAGAAGCCAATAGATTATTTTCATGTATTCCTGTTATTCCTAGTTTTGAGTTTCGTTGCATTTTGTTGCTCATGAAACCATAAACAGTCCCTAGGTTTATTTACCTTAAAGGTGTTCTACTCTATTAGTGAAGTGTTTTGTGTATGTGGGTGTGTTTCCATATTTAACGAGCCCTAAATTAGGAAGACAAACCTTACAGTTATTTACCTTATTTACCTTAAAGCTGTTCTACCCTATTAGAAAAGAGTATGTGTGTGTGTTTCCATATTTAACAAGCCCTACATTAGGAAGACAAACCTTACAGTTATTTACATTACTTACCTTAAAGCTGTTCTACCCTATCAGTAAAGAGTGTGTGTGTGTGTTTCCATTTCTGACAAGCCCTAAGAAGGCAAACCAGTGCTTTCCTCTGCTTCATCTTACTGGAATTCTAGTGCTTGTGAATTTATTCAACAACTTGTCATCTTGTCATTTACTGCTCAAATTTGACCTGTAAAAGATGCTTGGCTACAATCTTCATTTTTAAAACACTATCAGTTTAGATTTATGCCAACAAGGCAGTTATCAGTGCATTTGGTAGGAAACATTTTCATCTGAAAAACTGGGTTAGCAGCTGCAAAATTTGGTGGACCTTACTTTTCTGGTTACCAGCATTAGAGCCATCTGCTTAAATTGCATCTGATAAATTTTCTAGGCTCTGGGTCTCGCACGTGATCTTTTCTTTCCCTTCACAGAAGCCAAATGAAAGGCCAGAGTGGAACTTCTTAACCATGTGGATAGGCCTCAGATGTTCCACAATCCCCCAGAAAATAGAATGTTCAGAGTTTATGTATTTTTGTAGGAAATGTATTTTTTCCATAGCTTTAATTAGATTCTCCAAGTTACCAGTTACCCAGGACCCAAAAAAGTTTTAACCTCTGATTAGAATGAAGTAATCTGAAAACATTTACACTCCAATTTAAAAGGTTATCAATAGGTGGGAGTTAGTTACCTAAATTTGGGGCGGGGGGCGGCTTTTACATAATCCTCTAAAAAATCTTCACAACATTCTTGTTTAATAGGCAGGCTTTATTTCCACTTCATCCATGAGGTGACGGAGTTGTGTTGAAGCTAGTTGGGCTAGCTTTCATGCCCATGGAAGGTGTACTATGGACAGTTTGTGGCTCTAGGTGATTGGAGAGAGGAAGAAGTTAAAAATAATTCAAAATTTCTTAATACTATATTGCAGTGCTAAATGTTTTAAGTACTAAATTTAATTTAAGTACTAAATTTTTGAAACAAAGTACCAACCTTTTTTTTTTTTTTGAGATGAAGTCTTACTCTGTCACCTAGGCTGGAATGCGGTGGTGCAGTCTCGGCTCCCTGCAACCTCTGCCTCCCAGTTCAAGTTTAAGTAGTTTATCAAAGTAGAATGCTGACTTTGTTATAAATCAAAGAGTACCTAGAGGCTTATAATTAGAGTGCTCATAGTCTCAGCTTATGCCTGTCACCTTGGCTTAGTTATTAACCATATTCCCTTTGACTGTCAGAAATGTTCTGATTTGAATAATAAATTACATGGTCATTGTGCTTACAATGAAAAACAGAGGTTCCTATTCCACCTCTTCTCATTCCCCATCCTCCCTAGTATTCACAGGCAACCACTTTTTTCTTTTAGCCATTCACTTTGGTAGCTAACCTCCATATTTCTAAATACTGCACTGTTCTCTCTTGCTTTATCAATTTTAGACTTTTATATTACTTTCTTTTGTATAGGTGCATATTTAGTTATCTTAACACCCCACCTCCCTTTCCTTAACCCTTACCCAGAACAAATTTAATCCTCTTTTCCCACCACCATTCTCTGTCACACTATTTCTTGAGTGTGACAGGCTCAGGATTTGGGAATACTAAATGTGACAGATGCCAGACGCTGATGGTCTGTGTACAGGAATCAGTGTGAAGGGACAAATAATTCTGAAAATACAGGCTTTAAAGGCCAGACATGGTGACTCATGCCTGTAATCCCAGCACTTTGGGAGGCCAAGACAGGCAGATCACTTGAGGTCAGGAGTTCAAGGCCAGGCCAGCCAACATGTGAAACCCTATCTCTGCTAAAAATACAAAAATTAGCCAGGCATGGTGGCGGGCCTGTAATCCCAGCTACTCGGGAGGCTGAAGCAGGAGATTAGCTTGAGCCCGGGAGGTGGAGGTTGTAATGAGCTGACATCGCACCACTGTAATCCAGCTTGGGTGACAGAGCGAGACTCTGTCTCAAAAACAAAAACAAAAAACAAAACAAAACAAAAACAGGCTTTGAGCCAGTTCTCCTGTTTTCTGTTCTACATTTCACTTCTCCTCTATAGTACCTGCCACCTCCAGGTTCCATCTCGTTGGGGCTCTGCAAGGCAAAACAGCTTCCCTCCTTCAAATTAAAGTAGTTACCACTCCTCCAGCCTCTTTTCTTCTTCAAAATATTATTAAAATTCCTTCTCTGCTAGAGGCTCTCTCCTTTGTCTTTGTGGGGTTTTAGTGTTTTTATTCCATTTCTGTAATTTTAGAGGACTCTCAGACGGGAGAAGATATGACTTACCACTTTTGGCCAAAAGCATGTCTTTCTATTAAATTGAAAAATTAGATTAAAAAAGGAAATGTGCCAAATTTTTTTTCTTTCTTTTATTTTGAGAGACAGGGTCTTGCT
>NW_012106919.1:1632497-1674386 GCF_000951045.1 Mandrillus leucophaeus
AGTCCAGCCTGGGTGACAGAGCAAAAACCCTGTCTCGAAAAATAAATATATTTGTCTTCTCCTTAAAATTGGGCTTAATCCTTTGGCACCAGGATAAGTGGAATAGGGGTAGGCAGGTTAAATAAAAGGCCTTATGAAAAATCTCCATTTAAGATCTGTATAATTGAGCCTTTTTTCATGCAGTAGGAAGTCAAGAGAGTCTTTTCACCTCTTACCTAACTATGTAAAAAGGTATATTATTAGTTAAACAAGGCACACTTAGAATGTCACCTATTTGAAATGTTGAATTTCAGGCTCCTTCTTTGGTGCCTCCGGTGATTTGAGCATTGAGAGGAAAATCTCAGCTTTCAGGTTTCTGTGATCCTGTCTTGCTCCATCACCTGCACCTGGCCCCCAGTAACACCAAACTGCAGGAGGAATTGCCGTTATTTCTCGAAACCTCCTCAACCCCTCTAGCTAATTAGTTGCTCTCTTCTCTCTGTTTGCATATCATTCTCTGCATACTTCAAGTAAAGTAAATATCTTACTGTTAAACGCAGAGCTTTCATGTCTTTCACTGTAAGTCAGTGTGCTCCTTGATAGCCCTTGCTGGGTTTCATTTATTCATTTGTTTGATCTCTGGAACTATCTTAGGTGACTGATTTGGCACTTAGTATTGGTTGTATTAATAAATGTGACTCCTTGATATTTGGAAATGAAATTTTTAAAATTCTTTAAAGGTGATCCTAGACCTTGAGGAAGAAAGGCAGCGGCATGCACAGGATACAGCTGAAGGAGATGATGTCACCTACATGCTAGAGAAGGAAAGAGAGAGGCTGACTCAACAGGTAATTAAGGTAGAGGGATTCACAGTAGCATTTGCCTGGAATCGCATTTCCCAAAAATTATTTTGCAGGATGCCAATTGGTATTGTTCAAAAAAGGGGCTTTGTGGTCAAATAAGTTTAGGAACTACTGGATTAACCAAAGTTAAACAAGTTTCTAACTTAGTTAGGATCTTTAGTATGCAGAAGCACATTGTGAGTCTTGAAGAACAAGATAGGGTATTCTGTATTTAGAAAATCCATGGTTTTAGAAAATCTTTTATTGGCATAGATCCCTCACTGTGGGACTGTTGTTCCATAGAACACTCTTTGGGGAATGGTAACTTACGGCTTGTAGCTCTCAATCTTTTGACTTAAAACCCCCAGTAAGAAATGATATTTTATGTCACAACCCAGTATATGTAGACACACACAGTTATGCGTGAAACAAAAATCTCATGAAATGATATATAACCCCTGCTGCTACAGTACACATTGATGTTTTCTATTTATGTATTTTTTTAAAATTCTAGTCATGGCTCAATTTGTTTCCCCATCTGCTAATGGATCTCAGAGTTTGAAAAACACTGAGTTTCTTCAACCCTTACCTTCTCACAGAGAATCTCTGCCTCAAATAGGGTTGGGAAGACAATTAAAACAGACTATATTTGTGTAAAAAATATGATTCAGGCTGGGCACAGTGGTTCACGCCTGTAATCCCAGCACTTTTGGAGGCCGAGGAGGGCGGATCACCTGAGGTCAGGAGTTTGAGACCAGCCTGACCAACATGGAAAAACCCCATCTCTACTAAAGATACCAAATTAGCCAGGTGTGGTGCACGTGACTGATCCCAGCTACTTGGGAGGCTGAGGCAGGAGAATCGCTTGAACCCACGAGGCGGAGGTTGCAGTGAGCCAATATTGCGCCATTGCACTCCAGCCTGAGCGACAGAGCAAGACTCAGTCTCAAAAAAAAAGTATGATTCAAATGCAACTGTTTGTGTTTGTTTGTTTCTAAGACCCAAGAAAATTATTGCTGAAACTTTAAAAGGTTTGTTTTCAGCAACATTCATCACAAAATGTGGTTGATACAGCTTTCTGTTATCTTGTTTTGATTGGTTCTGATGCTCTGCACATACATGAAACGCAAAGATACATCATATTCCCACTAATCACTCCAAGACAGTACAGGAACTAGAAGTGCCTCCCAAATCATCAAAGAAAGATTAAATCATAGTGTGTGCATTTTTTGTTAGGTGTTCTAAAACTTCAGAAATACTTGATCTAAGCACTGTGATATGCATGTTAATCCTGTATACCAGAGAACAGCTAACAAAGACACTCTCCTTGATCATAGTTTTTCAGTATATCTCTCTTTTCTTTTTTTCTAGTTGGAATTTGAAAAATCCCAAGTGAAAAAGTTTGAAAAAGAACAGAAGAAGCTCTCTAGTCAGCTGGAAGAGGAGCGCTCCCGCCACAAGCAGCTCTCATCCATGCTTGTGCTTGAGTGCAAGAAAGCCACCAACAAGGCAGCCGAGGAAGGACAGAAGGCAGGAGAGCTGAGCCTGAAATTGGAGAAGGAGAAGAGCCGGGTGAGTAAGCTGGAAGAAGAGTTGGCAGCTGAGAGAAAGAGAGGTTTGCAGACTGAGGCCCAGGTAGAGAAGCAGTTGTCAGAGTTTGACATCGAAAGGGAACAGCTGAGAGCAAAACTGAACCGAGAAGAGAACCGGACCAAAACTCTGAAAGAAGAAATGGAAAGCTTAAAGAAGATAGTGAAGGACCTAGAGGCTTCCCACCAGCACAGTAGCCCTAATGAGCAATTGAAGAAACCAGTAACTGTGTCCAAAGGCACAGCAACTGAGCCTGTCATGCTAATGTCTGTGTTTTGCCAAACAGAGAGTTTTCCAGCAGAAAGAACCCATGGGAGCAACATAGCCAAGATGACAAACACTGGGCTGCCTGGTCCTGCCACTCCTGCTTACTCATATGCAAAAACCAATGGCCATTGTGACCCAGAGATACAAACTACCAGGGAGCTGACTACAGGCAACAATGTAGAAAACCAAGTGCCTCCACGGGAAAAATCTGTGGCACTGGCCCAAGAGAAACCAGTGGAGAATGGTGGGTGTCCTGTGGGGATTGAGACTCCAGTCCCAATACCCAGTCCACTGCCTTCCAGTGGGAGCTCACTGTCTCCCAGCAGCACTGCCTCCTCCTCTCTAACATCCTCTCCTTGCTCTTCGCCGGTACTCACTAAGCGTTTATTAGGGTCATCAGCTAGCAGCCCTGGCTACCAATCATCCTACCAAGTAGGGATCAACCAACGGTTCCATGCAGCTCGGCACAAATTTCAGTCCCAAGCAGATCAGGAGCAACAAGCCAGTGGCCTACAAAGCCCTCCATCCAGGGATTTATCCCCCACCCTCATAGACAACTCTGCCGCCAAGCAGCTGGCCCGAAACACAGTCACTCAGGTGCTCTCCAGATTCACTAGCCAACAAGGGCCAATCAAGCCAGTCTCTCCCAACAGCTCTCCCTTTGGCACAGACTATCGAAATCTGGCCAATACTGCCAATGCAAGAGGTGACACAAGCCATTCACCTACTCCAGGGAAAGTGTCCAGTCCCCTGAGCCCCCTGTCTCCAGGAATCAAGTCCCCAACCATCCCCAGAGCTGAGAGAGGAAACCCTCCACCCATCCCACCCAAAAAACCTGGCCTCACCCCTTCTCCATCTGCTACCACTCCACTGACCAAAACTCATTCCCAGGCAGCCTCTTTGACCACCACAGAAGACCTTGCCAGCAGCTGCTCTTCCAATACTGTTGTAGCAAATGGTAAGGATGTTGAGTTACTTTTGCCTACCAGCAGCTAGTCCCTAGGAGGGAGTCTCCACGTTTGACATTCCATCAGATTTCGTCCAAGAGCTCAGTCAGACTTTTGAGTCAGATTATGTTATTTATTTTGATAGTGACTGAAACCATCTGTATAATACATTTAGTGTATTTCACCATTTTGTATTTTTTAAGTAGAAACTGAGTAGTTTGGATTTTTATGGCTCACATCTTTTTACTGAAGCCAGAAAGGCACCTCAAAGATGTCTCAAGCTCAGCAGTCACCGTCATGTTGTGATGAAGAAAGCAAATCACCAGGTGGTGATTTGGTATCTATTTGGGAACTAAAATCATTCAACACTCATTTTGAATTATGCAGAAGTGGTTCATGCAGATTTTTATTCCAGATGAACATGTTTTAAAAGTGCCTGAAATATGACTGCCATATGAATGTGATTCTGCAGCAAAAAACACAAAATGGATCATTTAATTGCAGAAAATGACATCCTCTGTGAATTTTGAATGTTAAAAACCAACACTGCTTTTGATTCTCTTTTAATGTTTTAATACAAGCTTTGTGTTCTGAAACAAGGCTGCATATGTAGAATGGGAATCCTTCTAAAGGTGGGTGTGAACTCACCACAAGCTGAGCTTTATAGAGCCCTTGAGAAACCCTCCTGAGAAAATCAGTTGGGGTGCTGATTTTCTTGTACTTTTGAAAAATTGAGTCACCCCCAGTTTCCTGCATAAGTTCTTGAACAGAATGAAATCACATCTCCATTCAAAAAATGTCTCAGACATCTACTGTTGTGTAAGGAACTTCTGATTCTGATTGCTGTTACTTGAATAGGAAATGGTTACTCATTCTGTATAAAAGTTTTGCAACAGAATGAAATTTTTATTCTGTAATCAAAAAGCAATAACTTGAAATTCACTCTTTGTAATATTGTAAGTCAGAATTATACAAGTTTTACCAAATTGTTACACTTATTCTCCAAGCTGCCAGAACCTGGTATCTGTATCTCTAAAACCAAATTAACTTTTGCTTAAATGGGAAGTATACATAGATCTGTACAGAAACATTACCCCTTTACATGTTTAACATACACACACTTAAACACATAAATATTAGTGTGATTATATCTTTGGAGTTTGCAATATAGCATAAAGGACAAGTAGAACTGCACATTAAGATTACCTACCAAAGCAACTAGATGTGGCTGGGACGCAATCAAAGGAGGAGTTTTGTCCACAGGATGGTGGGGAAATTCCAAATGAAGCCCAGATCTTCAGTATCATAAAAAGGCAGAGCTGGCCAGGTACAGTGGCTCATGCCTGTAATCCTATCACTTTGGGAGGCTGAGATGGGAGGATCGCTTGAGACCAGGTGTTCAAGACCAGCCTCATCAACATAGCAAGAGCCCATCTCTATTAAAAATAAATAAATAGGCAGAACTAAACTAGCCCCAGTGTCACAAAACTCAACTGGTCATATAAATGAGTGAAACAGGCCTCTCAAGCGGTGTAAAACAGCTGGGAGTAGTGGGAGCTGTGGCAAACTGAAGTGCCCAAGCCCCATTTAAAAAGGGCATCTGTTCAGCTCCATCTGCTTGCTGCCATGCAAGAATGCTAAACCAGGATAACCAGTTCTTCACATTTTTTGAAATCCAGATTTTCATGAGAAACATTCTCATTTTTAAATATCAAGAACTGATTTTAAAATGTTTAAATAGTGCTGGTTAAACAAACACTTCTGCAGCTGGATTTAGGTTGCAAGCTGCCAAGTTGCAACCTCTTTCATTCTAGAAACTTCTGTCATTTTCATCATAGCAAATCTATGTGGACAAAAGCCTCCAAACTTTCCAACTGTGTAGGCCAGTACAGCTGGCAAGGTTCATAGAATATAATGACTATCCCCCTCTGCCAAATAAGACTATCCACAACCCAGCTCAGACACAGTGGTTATTTGGATTTTGTGTCCATACAGGGGAAGCCTTGGTGTCCTCACATACATTCTCCTAGCCAACATCTATCCAGCAGCCCTGACCTCCTGCTATAATTTAAGTCTATTTCCTTTTAGTCTAATAAGAGTTGATAGTAAAAAGGCAGGTGATGGAAATCAGTGTATAAATCACAATGGAGTATATTGGCGACTCCACAGCTTATAGTTTGATAAAGGCAAATACGTGAAAAATAAAAATGCTACTAATGCCCCAAGGTGTCTATCAAAATGATGTAGGAGGTATCTTAAACTGTCCAAAGCAATCATGCATTGAACTTTATAATTATAAACTGTGCAGAGCCAAAATGAATAGTGTTGGTAAAATAGTTAAACTTTCTAAACTGGAGAGGAGGCTACAGTGCCAGAGAGTTATTGTCTCTTTTGCTTTAAATGGTAATCTTAAAAGTTGCATTGTGCTCTTCCTTTGTTTGGGGATAGATATATATATAGAGAGATACTATAAGGAAGTTTATTTCTTAGGAAGTGCACTGAATAATGCATTTCTTTTACAGTGTAATATGGGGGTGGGGATATGCAAAAGAAATGTGTATTTTTGCTAGTTGCCTATCTTCTGAGATAAATAAGCACAATCTTGCAATGGATCCAATAACCCAGTTAGGTATTATAGATTAGTATTTAAGTTTGCTGTAGATTGTGTGTGTGTGCTAAGTAAAAGTTCCATGATTCACAATTTTAGTATTAACCCATGTTGCAAAAGCTGTTACTGGCCAACAGATTGTAATGATGTGTACCATATAACACAAGCATTAACTAGGCATTAACGTTTGTAAAGCCAAATACACCATGCAGAAGTCTTCATTTTTATAACAGACTACATTAAAACAAGTTAAATTATGCTGTTTGGGGGGAAAATAGTCTTGTTTGTACAAAGTGAAAAATGGCACAATTTGGGCATATTTTGTTGGGAAGAGGGGGTGGTATAGAGGGAGCACTTGACTGTGGCTTTGACAAACCAAACGAAGTCAATGACCCATCCAGGTTAGACTCCCTAAGGAACTAAAACATTGATTTTCTTTAGAGTCTTAGAGCTGGAAAAAGCCTTTACAATAATCCAGTCTGTGATTTTTTAAACCATTTGGTGGTTCTGGACCTTTTTGAGAATCTTAGAAAAGACATAAAGTTTATCCCTAGAAAAATGAATATGCCTATATGCAAAATTTGTTTGATGGCTTCATAGGATCCAAAGACCCTGAAGCCATCCATGGCTCATGTATTCTTGCTTAAGAAAGCATAGTCTTGTTCTGCCCCCTCATTTTACAAATGATTAATGCAACCCTTTTCAACTACTCCAGTGCTGTTGCTGCTGCAGTGTTAGCAAATGCAAGCCAGACAGAAGCACTTGAAAATCCTTTGATGTACAAAAAATGTTCAAACAGTGTGGATGTTTACATATCTGATGTTGCCAGCATTTAAGCCAATTAATGATCATTTCAACAAATACTAGCTATATCCAGTTTCCCTTAATAGCCTGTCAGCAGTGCTGCCTTGTCAATTTGTGTGCGTGTGTGTGTGTCTGTGTGTGTGAATTCATAAGGAGTGCTTCTGATGCGTAGTCCTTGAAATGGAACTTCAAATGTCTTTCGAAACGCTGGCTTCAAAATAGGATGTGTTTTCCTAATGAATCAGAAGTGGGCAGTGAGCATTGTTCCACAGGAATAATTTTTAATTTAATTTCTATCAAACTAGTTGAGAAATGAGAGCCTGTCCACCCACTATTTGTATATCAATGGCCAATTCATTAGTAAAAATAAAGGAGGAGAAAGGAGACTGGAGTAGTGGTTCTCAAACTTTACTGTGTGTTAGTATAACCTGGGAAGCCAGGTAAAATAAAGATTTCTGGAGATTGGATCCTCTGACTAGCTGATGCAGCTAGTCTGTTTTGAGCAACAGTCCTTCGTAGCCCTTACCTGTTCTTTCACAACAACTTGCTATTTGCCTCTGACCCAAGGAAATGTCTTAAGCTCCTGAAACTGGTTTGGCAGAATGTCAGTGATATTCAGAGTCAAGAGTGCCTACATATGAGTACCAAGCACCATGCTAATTATTTCACATACATATTACCTTATTAATCCTCACACGGGTGCTGTATGGTGTTATTATCTCTAGTGTAGTGATGAGGTAGTTGAGGGTAGAGATTTGTACAAGCACCCTCAGCATATGACAGCCAGGATTTAAATCCTAGTGCTTTGTTCTTTCACTACCGGTATTTCCCAAATGAGAGTCTCCTGGAGCTCTTGTTAAACATACAGATTCCCAGGCTCCTCCCCTGGCGATTCTGATTTCAGCAGGCTAAGGTGGAGCTCTAGATAAATGTCTTGGTGATTCTTCAGATAGAGCAAGTTTAGAATATCCTGCAGGACACCATACTGCTCCACAGCCCCCCCAGAAATGGATCATCGGACCTAACCAATGCCAGGAGACCTGCATCAGGTCAGATAAATGGAACAAAAACAAAGCATCATTAATTCTCCTCAAACAACATGTTTTTTAAGTATCTAAGATGAACCAGAAAGCAAGGTAGTTACTAAGAAAGATACAAGTTTAATCCTGTTCCCTGCCCTTAGGGTACTCACAATCTAGTTGAGGAAGCAAAACATTAACAAAATGATACATAATGAGTCCAGAGGCAACAGTTTGATAGAATAATGCAGGCGAGCTTTTAAAAACCATAGGGAGGGCCAGGCACCGTGGCTCACGCCTGTAATCCCAGCACTTTGGGAGGCCGAGGCAGGCGGATCACGAGGTCAGGAGAACGAGACCGTCTTTGCTAACACGGTGAAACCCCGTCTCTACTAAAAATACAAAACATTAGCCGGGCATGGTGGCGGGCGCCTGTAGTCCCAGCTACTCAGGAGGCTGAGGCAGGAGAATGGCATGAACCCGGGTGGCGGAGCTTGCAGTGAGCCAAGATCACACCACTGCACTCCAGCCTGGGCGATGGTCGAGCAAGGCTCCATCTAAAAAAATAAAACCATACAGAGTCATTGAAGGTGGTTCTGGTGAAAGCACTCTGGTAGCTCAGAGGTAACACAGCTCTTTATGGGCAGGAAAACGTTAACTAGAAAGGGAATTAATGTCTTTTCTCCTCTCTCCAGGGCATTATTTACCTGGAGTTCTGTAACATGTCCCTGTGCTTGTTTTTTGTTTTCACTGGCTTGTCTTGATTCTAGGATAAGGTCAGAGGCACAGGACGTCCCCAAGAGCTGAGTTCTGTTTCAGGGAGACTGACAGACACCAGTGAGTGCTTTCTGCAAGGGTTGGGGCTGACCTAAGAAAGAGCTCCCAGGTCACAGCATTCTGCAATAGATTGTCCGGTAACGTGTAGGGAAGATCTAGGAACACGCAAAAGGCAGTTTGAAAAAGGACCTGGTTGCCAACATAGCATATTACCCATCAATGTCCTCTCCTACCCATTTCCCTTCTTCACACCCTCTAAATCTCTATAAGCAAATGAGGGGAATGCAAACTAAGCTTTGAACAGAATCAGATGAGTCCTTCTGGGACACTGGCAGAGGACTTACTTCTTCCGAAGGATGTGGCAGCAGCTTCTCCCAATAGTGGTAATGTTTGTTTCACTGTTAGACTGGAGCACAAGGAGCATGCAACATGTGGCTCTGTCCACACCACTGTGAGATTGTTGGTTCTGAGAAATTACTGGGGGAAGTGTTAAAACAAGATTGGCCTTATTTCTGGGGAGTCACCTGTTTAACCTGACAAGAATCCTACTCATTAACTCAATGTGTGAGACGCTAGGATGTGCCACATGGGTTCCCCTTCAGGAGTGAAATTTAATTCCCTAGGTGCAGGGAATGCTGACAGTAAGTGGCCCTCAGATATAACCCCTTATAGGAATTGCCTTCACTGAAAGAAAATCAGCTTGGACAGCTCATATATTAATACAAAGACTGGGCATGGTGGCTCACACCTGTAATCCCAGCACTTTGGGAGACTCAGGCAGGCGGATTGCTTGAGGTCAAGAGTTCGAGACCAGCCTGGTCAACATGGTGAAACCCCATCTCTTATTTCTATTAAAAATACGAAAAAAAAAAAAAAAAAAAAAGCCAGGTGTCATGACACACACTTACAATCCCAGCTACTTGGGAGGCTGAAGCAGGGGAATCGCCTGAACCCAGGAGGTAGAGGTTGCAGTGAGCCAAGATTGTGCCACTGCACTCCAGCCTGGGCGACAGCAAAACTCTGTCTCAAAAAACGAACCAAAAAACAAATTCAAAGACTAATTGATGTAAAGTTTATACTGACCCTCTTGTCCCAAATTAGGAGAACTCCGAAGGTTCATCTCAGCTTCAAAACCACCTGAAGAGTTGCCTAAGACCTTTATTGAGACTATATTGCAGATCATCTTCTCCCTCTGCCCAATCCTGCTTCCATTCCCTAGGTGTGGATCCCGAGGGCATTCCCAAGTAAGCCGCCTCCATCATAATCTCCATCTCAGTCTACTCTGTTCCTTTGGTCATGATGAAGTCCTCTAAAGAAGGAAGGACACATTTTCTGAGTATTTATATAGTGCCAAGCTCTCAATCAGATATTTTACACGTTACTTCATTTAATCAACAACTACTAAAAGAGGCAGATAATCCCTATTTCACAGGTGTGATCATTAACCCCTACTGAGACACAGTAAATTGCCCAAGGTCCTACAGCAAAGCAGAGCTGAGATTCAGTGTTAGCTGGGATTCCAATCGTTGAAACCCTATTTGGCTTTCAAGTCCACTCTCTTTCTGCTGGCCACACTATAGTATCAAAACAGTAATGATACATTTGGGGAGTTTTGAATATTAGCTTTTTGTCAGTCAAATACCCAAGTATAGGCACACTGATCAGCTAGCTTTCTTTGAGACCTTCAGCCAGAAACAAGATACTGAAGGAACTGGGTTTTGGTGCAGAGAAAGGAAAAGGATGATTTCCCTACACACATGGAGTCATGAGATGTTAGAGCTAGAGGTAATCTTAGAGACCCTTAATTCTAGCTCCCTCATAATCTAGATGAGGAAAATGAGCCCTAGAAAGGCCAGGGCACAGGCCCAATTGTACCTGTCTAGTTCACAGCAAGGCCCGGCCTGTAGAGAAAGTCTGGCTCCCTCATCCTGCCTCAGCCAACTGCTCCTCCCTGAGCTGACCTGAAACCAGCAGTTCCTAGCCCAGCCCTGGCTGCTCCCTGGAGCACTCCTTCCCTCTCACCTGCTCTACCATGTCTGGCTTTGATCTTGTTCACCTGGGCTGCCCCATATTCCAGGCCTAGCCCTCTGCCTAGGGCTGTCTGCCTGCCACACTTGTTGCCACAAAAATCCTGTCCCCGTGTCTCTGAACAGGTTTGACGGCTGGGGCAAGGGTAGGAGCAGGGAGGGTGGTGGGGCTTCTCCTCCCACGCTGTGCCTCCATCTGTCTAGAACCAGCTCTGGGAAGCACTCATCAGGCATGTCTTGCTCCTCAGGTCAGGCATGGACAAGATGCCACCAAAGTCCTGAGCATCTAGCCCCTCCCTGCTCGGGAGTCTGACTTGCCACACCTGCCTGCAGAGGAGGGAACAACTGAGTGCTTGAGGGGAAACTCCTCCTCCTCCTCCTCCTCCTCCTCCTCCTCTTCCTCTGAGACCTTCCGCACCTGAACTCAAACATACAGCTCTGCTGGAAAGGAGCTTTTGTCTTTTGTGTCTTCAAAGGACTTATCCATTTCCCTTCTCTGTAGTGCCTACCCTCCTACTCCCCCTCTCCCTCAGCCCACCCAACCCAAATCAAAGCCTTCTAGGACGGTTTGTGCCTCTGAGCAGACAGGGTGTCCTCAGGAAGACCCTGATCCAAAGGGATTCAGGGTGGTGGGGCAGTTTAGGGGTGGCGACCAAAGCACACAGGCCCCTTCTTCATCCCTAGCGTGTTTTCCTTCTCCTGAGTCTTGGTGAGTCAGAGCCACAGGGCCATGCACAAGGCTCCTATTCAGGGCTCGTTTTCCTTTCCCTCTACTCAGATCTTGGCATCTCTCACTCCTTCATTCTCTGTGTGGGCCTTATTCTCACCATGGGAAAGCTCTGCTCCCTGCCCTGTGCCGCCTCACTTTCCCCCAGCAACCCCCCCCAACCACACACACACACACACACACACACACACACACACCCCTCATCCTTGCCGTTTGAGAGTTTGCAGGCCCAACTGGATACAAATATGTAGGAGGTAGAACAAAATAGAAATGTTACGCTAATAAATCCTTATTCACATATTCACCCGGTTTTATTGCTTCTGGCTCTGTGCGGACCTCACCCAGGTTGAAAAGGGGATACACACCACACACTCGCTGTGCTTGCCCTTCATCTATTCAGTATATCGTTATCAAGCACTGACTCTGTGTCAAGCAAGCATCATGCTAAGGGCTGGCATTTACACTCTGGTGGAGGAACATGTCTCAAAGAGGTGACTCTCAGGGTTGTGCAGGGCAGGATATTACAAGTGCTCCAAATGAGGGTTGGGGCCCCTAAGATTCAGGAGAACTGGAAATCCGTGGGTCTGGAGACTTAAGAAGCACCTGCTCTAAATAAAAGAGAGAAGGAGATCAGTTTGCATTGATAGGGTTCTGGGTACACTACAGCAAGGAGTCTGAGCAAGAAAAGCAGTTCAGAACAGGAGGTCTGTCGCTCTGTGCGCAACTTTGGACAAGTGATTGAACCTCTGCCAGCCTCCATCTCAGCATCAGTAAAATAAAGATGCGAACCTCCCTCTCAGGGTTTTGTGAGAATTCCGTGAGCTAAAGCAGGCACGTGCCCAGCACACAGTAAGAATTGCGTGGGTTTGCTGCTCCCTTTGCGGAGCGGCACTACGGGTGAAGGCGCGGCGATAGAAGTTGCTTGTCTAGATTGGAAGCCATGTGGTTCTGACGCCAAGGCCCTGCTGCAACGTGCCCGACGGGCTACTCCGGGCTGGCAGCCCCGCCCTTCTTCGGAAAGCTGACCTACTGGCGCCCCCTGGTGTTTCGCATGCTGTGACTCTCTGGCGACCGAGGTCTGGGCGCGCGCTACCTCTCTGAGGAAAGAACGGGGTCAGCCGCCAGGAAGGAGCCCACTTCAGACGCCGGTGCAAACAAGGATGTGCCTCCTCTCGTCCGCGTGCTCAGCCGCCTCTCTGGTGTCTAAGTTCGGAGCACAGCAGCTTACCCTGCCTGAAAAGCGGAACGAAGCCTAGACTGCGTAAAAAAAACAGAGGAGAACAGAAACCACCACCTCACAGGATTGTTGTGAGCCTTAAATGAGTAAATTTAAGACTTAAAACAGGTCATTGACATAAGAAAACCTTCAAAAAGTGATAGCTATTAGTATCGTGTAGCTCCTAGAACAGTGGTTGACTTATAGGAGACGCACATAACTGTTAAAAAGGGGCCAGGAGGACTCTATTTATGCATTCATCCATTTAATTATGCTTCGGAAATGTCTTGCTCTTTTCATACTGTCGATGCTGTAAACTACAAAACCCATAATAAGCCAAGTAAGTAAGCAAGAGCCAGCACTCTGGGAGGAAAACAAAGAGATTGCCTTTATTGAAATATCCATGCCACAGTTCCTACTAGGTGCCAGGCACTGGGAGAGGCACTAGGATAGAGAAATAAATAAGTTACAGGCCTTTAGGGATTTTAGGTGCTGGTGGGAGAGACAAACACGAAACGCAGTGTTATGTGGATCATAATAAATAGAGGAACAAGCTGTGGCTGCACGGTTAACCCCCCAGTGGAGTCAGGAAAGGTCTCACAGAGGAAGGAACAATTGTCTTGGTCTTGAAGGAGAGCTAGATGCTCCCAGGTGAAGAAGAGAACGAAGGACATTCCAAGGAATGAGGATAGCATATACAATGCACCAAGTTGCCAGCAGACACCATGTTTCTGGTGAGAAGCCTGGGATGGAAGTCTAGATCAGGAGAAGTAAGCAGGAACTCGACAGGAAAGGGCGTGGTCTGCCCCGGCAAAGAATTTGGGCCGTTATTTGGTGGGCCGCTGGAAGCCTGAATTGAGGAGCACCATGAGCACAGGCACATTTACCAAGAAGCTAATGAGGTTTCAGCTTCGAGGCCCATCACTGGCATGGCCCCTTCCAAACCCTGAAGAGCCCAAGCAATGTGGTTGTAAAATTTGCAAAATAAGATAAATCTTAACTGCAATCAGTTAACACTGCTGTCTCTTTTCACTCTTTCTCCTGTATCACACTTTCCCCCATGTTGGATGGCCTTGGAGTGGTAGCCATAAGCATTTTTGGAATTCAACTAAAAGTAAGTTGAGTGAAACACTACTTTGTTTAATACTTGTACTTAATTTTCCCCTTTTCTTCTTGATACATAATATTTTACATATTTATGGGGTATATATCATATACATACTATGTGTAATGATCAAGTTTGTTATATACGTGGTATGTATAATGGTCAAGTCTGTTATATACGTAGTATGTATAATGATCAAGTTTGTTATATACGTAGTATGTATAATGGTCAAGTCAGGATATTTGGGATATCCATCACCTTGAGTATTTATCACTTCTATGTGTTGGTATCATTTCAAGTCCTCTCTTCCAGTTACTTTGAAACATACAAAGTATTGTTGCCAAGTATAGTCACCCTATTCTGTTATCAAACATTAGAACTTATTTCTTCTATCTAACTGTATGTTTGTACCCATTAATCAACTTATCTTGGTTCCCCTCCCACCAACCACCCTTCCCAGACTCTGGTTTCTATCTTTCTCTTCTCTACGGCCGTGAGGTCAACTTTTTTAGCTCCCACATATGAGTAAGAACATGCAGCATTTGTCTTTCTGTGCCTGGCTAATTTCATTTAACATAATGACTTCCAGCACCATCCTTATGGCTGCAAATGAGTTGATTTCATTCTTTTTTATAACCGATAATATTCCATTGTGTATCTATACCAAGTTTTCCCTATTCATGTATCTGTTGATGGACACTTAGGTTTATATCTTTGCTATTGTGAATCATGCTGTAACACACATCTGAACGCAGGCATCCCTTTGATATACTATTTATTTTCCTTTAGCTAGATACCCAGTAGTAGGATTCCTGGATTATAGTAGTTCTATTTTTAGTTTTTAATAAATCTTCGTATTGTTTTCCATAGTGGTACTAATTTACATTCCCATCAATAGTGTATAAGAGTTCCCTTTTCTCTGCGCCCTCGTCGGCCTCTGTTATTTTTTTCTTCTTTATAATAGTCATTCTAACTGGGGTAAGATGATATATCATTTTGGTTTTGTTTTGCACGTCCCTAATGATTCATGACATTGAGCATTTTTTCATGTGTCCATTGGCCATTTGTCGGTCTTCTTTTGAGAAATATCTATTCATGCCCTTCTCCCATTTTTAATGGGGTTATTATTATTATTACTTACTGTTTAGTTGTTTGAGTTCCTTGTATATTCTGGAATTAGTCACCTGTTGCATGAGTAGTTAGCAAATATTTTCTCCCATTCAAGAGGCTGTCTCTTTACTCTGTTGATTGTTTCTTCTGCTGCATAGATGTTTTTCAGTTTAATACAGTCCTATTTGTCTATTTTTTGTTTTGTTTTGTTGCCTGTGCTTTTGAGGTCTTGGCCATAAAATCTTTGCCTAGACCAATGCCTTGAAGAATTTTCCCTGTGTTTTATTTTACTAGTTTTATAGTTTTGCGTCTTACATTGAAGTTCTTAATCCATCTTGAGTTGTCTGTATCTAGTGAAAGATAGGAATCCAGTTGCATTCTTCTGCATATGATTATTCAGTTTTCCCAGCACCATTTATTGAAGAGGGTGTTCTTTCCCCATTGTATGTCCTTGGTGATTTGTTGAAGATGAGTTGGCTGTAAATATGTGGATTTATTTCTGAGTTTTCAATTCTGTTCCATCAGTCTATGTGTCTGCTTTTATACCAATACCATCGTATTTTTGTTACTAAAGCCATGTAATCCATTTTGAAGTGAGTCAAGAAGTGACTCTGAAGTCACATCTGAAGATAGTGTGATATCTTCAGCTTTATTGTTTTTGCTCAGGATTACATTGGCTATTCTGGCTCTTTTTTGGTTCCATACAAATTTTAGTATTTTTTTTCTATTCTGCGGAAAATGGCATTGGTATTTTGATGGGGATTGCATTGAATATGTAGATTGCTGCAAGCAGTATGGTCATTTTAATAATATTAATTATTCCAGTCCAAGAGCATGGAATGCCTTTCCATTTGTTTGTGTCATCCTGAATTTTGTTCATCAGTTTTTTGTAGTATACCTTGTAGAGCCCTTTCACCTACTTGGTTAAATTTATTCCTAGGTTTTTGTTTGTTTGTTTGTTTGTTTTTGTAGCTATTGTAAATCAGATTTCTTTCCTTTTTTGTTTTGTTTTTGTTTTTTGTTTTTTTTTTTGAGAGGGAGCTCTGTCACCCAGGCTGGAGTGCAGTGGTGTCATCTCGGCTCACTGCAACCTCTGCCTCCCAGGTTCCAGCAATTCTCCTGCCTCAGCTTCCCGAGTAGCTGGGATTACAGGCACATGCCACCACGCCTGGCTAATTTTTGTATTTTTAGTAGAGATGGGGTTTCACCATGTTAGCCAGGCTGGTCTCAAACTCCCAACCTCAGGTGATCTACTATTTCGGTCTCCCAGAGTACTGGGATTACAGGTGTGAGTCACCGTGCCTGGCCTATTTATATCTTCTTGTACTACATCTTCAAAAATTATTGTGATTATTATTTCTGATTGGCTTATCTTTTAGTCATTCTACTCAAGATATGAGTAGTTTACACACCACAATTACAGTGGTGAGATATTCTGTGTTTTTCTGTGCACTTCCTATTACCAGTGAGTTTTATACCTTCAGATAATTTTTGATTGCTCATTAATGACCTTTTCTTTCAGATTGAAGAACTCTTTTTAGCATTTCTTGTAGGACAGGTCTGGTGTTGATGAAATTCCTCAGCTTTTGTTTTCCTGGGAAAGTCTTTATTTCTCCTTCACGTTTGAAGGATGTTTTCACCAGATACAATTTTCTAGGGTATAAGTTTTTTCTTTCAGCACTTTAAATATATCATGCCACTCTCAGCAGGGCACAGTGGCTCACACTTGTAATTCCAGCACTTTGGGAGGCTGAGGTGGGTGGATCACCTCAGGACAGGAGTTTGAGACCAGCCTGTGGATTCTTACAGGGTCTGGCCAATACGGTGAAAGCCCATTTTTGCTGAAAATATAAAAATTAGCCAGGTGTGGTGGTGCACACCTGTAGTCCCAGCTACTTGGCAGGCTGAGGTGTGAGGATCACTTGAGCCCAGGAGGCAGAGGTTGCAGTGAGTCAAGATCACTCCACTGCACTCCAGCCTGGGTGACAGAGTGAGACTCTGTCTCTAAATAAATAAATAATAAATCGTGCTGCTGTGGTGTACACATGGGGGAAAGGCGTCCGCTCTCTATGCACGAACCTAAGCACTGAGGCTGCTCCACCAGTGGGGTTAGGGTCACTGCCCCAGGCCCCAGACAGTCAGCTGTCAGGCTCGCCCACTTGGACTCCTGGTGGCAACAACCGCTGCATTTCTGTGGGTGGTGGGGAGGAAGGGGAGGCGGTGGGATGGGTGGAAGGAATTCCACTCTCCGATTATGAGCCCCAGACTAGAGTCTGTGCCTCTGTTGGGGGCAAGGTCGCTTCTCACAGGGTCTGGAAAGTGTGTGCTCTGGTTTACTGTGACTGTGTCCCAGGGGTTGCCTCCTTGGTGTGCGGCACCATCCTTTCCCTGAGGAGTAGCAGTTAATGTGGGCCAGGTACTGGGGACCCTGTAGCACCTTTGGGTCCAGCCAGTGCTGTGCCACTGTAACCCTCTGAGTGGACACTAAGGGATATCAGTGGGGGATCCGGAAATGTGGACATAGGAGGGTGCTTTCACCATGGTGCTGTGCTGCAGTCAAGTATGTCTTGCAGAAGCATGTGACCCTGGTGCGATGCCCTGACAGGGCCTCCAGACCACCACCCACACTAGTCTCAGAGTTTGTAGGGTAGAGGAGCTCTCTCACGGTTAGGACTGCAGCAGTCTGCAGCAGGGATGTGTATAGCAGAGGGATTCTCACGGCCAACCTTGACTGAGTTGGCCACTCACTTCCTGTTCCATCTGTGCCTCAGGTATTTCCCATAACTTCTCTGTTGAACTCCAATGTTCTCTCCTAGATGTTCTATTGGAGGTATAATTATCTATTCACAATTATTGATTCCTTCTGTAAAGAGTGAGTGTCCAATGTCTCTAGTCAGCCATTTCGAACCCCATCTCAGTTTTTTGAGAGAAATGTATTTCTGTGGTTTGCCGTCACTTCCATGAGTTTATGCTATCCATGCCAATAGGAATAGCTTCTAGGAATACTACCATCAATTAATGTGCTGCCTGACCTGACGTAATGACATGAAGCAGCACTGCCAAAGGTTGTGTTCAAGGAATATACCCTTTAGTATCTGGCACTAAAAGTAAAGTGGGAAGCGAAGGAGAAACCAGTTTGGAATATGTGGAGCCAGGACACATCTATAGAAAATTCATCTAGTTCTCAGCTGTGTAAAATTATAAGTGGGCAATTAATTTTTCATTAATGCCCAGCCAAAACAAAATTTATCTCTTGCCAAGGAAACTGCTCAGTGATGCAGTGTATGTAATTATAAATACATCATACATATGAAGATGTGATCAAGGAATATGAAGTCAAAAGATATATATATGTATTTTTTTATTTTCAAGAATTCTGCTTCTGACTTCAAATAGAGTAACAGGAATTGGATTTATTCTCACACCTAAAAAAAAAAAAAAAACTAAACATTAAACCAAATATATTAAAGACATTGACTATCAGACAACAAAGGACAAAGATGGGGAAAAAAGTGAGTCTTATAATTGCCCCCCAACAGGAAGGAGAAATCCAGGCATGGCCACGTGATCTCCTTAAGTTGAGGAGGTAAAGCTGGGAGTCTTGGGAGGGAAGAGTATTAGAGGTAAGACAGCTTCAATAAGAGAGATCGTCAAAGGATGTCAGACGCCTCCCCTGGAGTCTTTGACTAAGTGCTAATCAGCAAATGTATGAGGAAACTACCCAAGGCCAATGAGAGAACCACCCAAAAGGATTAGAAGAAACTACTCAGAGATCTCATGGGACTGGGAGTAGTTTCTGTTCTCATTAGCGAACAATGAAAAATCTCATAATTTGCAGCACATTCATAGAGTCATCCGAGTTTTGTCTCTATAGTGGGCCAAAATAAGCCCTAGAATAAATGATGCTCTGTTCCCACCAACCCCCAACCCCTGACAAAAAAAAAAAAAGAAAAAAATTCAAAAGGATAAAACTGTTTATAAATAACTATGTCTCAGAACAAAGCTCAAGAATATGTATAGGAAAGCAAAAATATCCAGCAGTCAAAAGGTAAAAATCACAATGTCTGGCATCCAATAAAAAATTACAAAGCATACAGAAAAGTAGAAAAATATGGCAAATAGTTAGAAGAAAACTCAATCCTTGAAAATTACTCCAGCCTGGGCAACATGGAGAAACCTTATCTCTACAAAAAATACAAAATTTAGCTGGGTGTGGTAGTGTATGCCAGGAATCCTAGATACTCAGGAGGCTGAGGTGGGAGGATCACTTGAGCTTGGGAGATTGAGGCTGCAGTGAGCTGTGATCATGCCACTGCACTCTAGCCTGGGCAACAAAGCAATACTAAAAAAGAAAAGAAGGAGAGAAAGGGAGAGGGAGAGAGAGAGGAAAGAAAGAAAGAAAGAAAAAGAAAGAAAGAGAGAAAGAAAGAAAGAAAGAAAGAAAGAAAGAAAGAAAGAAAGAAAGAAAAGAAAGAGAAAGAAAGAGAAAGGAAGGAAGGAAGGAGAAAGAAAGAAAGAGAGAGGGAGGGAGGGAGGAAGGGAAAAGAGAAAAAGAAAGAGAGAAGGAGCAAGAGAGGGCAGGAGGGACAGAAGGAGAGGAGGAAGGAGGGAGGGAGAGGGAAGGAAGGAAGGAAGGAAAGGAAGGAAGGAAGGAGGAAGGAAGAAGGAAGGAAGGAAGGAAGGAAGGAAGGGAAGGAAAAGAGGGAGGGAGAGAGGGAAGGCAGGCTGCCCAAAATAACACAATGACAGAAATAGCAGACAATTACATTAAAACAGCTATTATAACTGTACTGTATATTCAAGGAGATAGGGAAAGGATTGAGTTTGTTAACTAAAGACATGAAAGATGCAGAAAAACTAAAACCAAAATTCTAGAGATGAAAATCACAGTATCTGAGATTAAAAAAAAAAATTGGATGGGATTAACAACAGATTACACATTGTGGAAGAAATGATTATTAAATATGAAGAAATATTAATAAAAGCAATCCATAATAAAACACAGAACATAAGAAAATATTTTTTTAATGACCAAAGCATTAGTGAGCTTTGGGTTACATTCAAGTGACCTAATATAAGTTTAATCGGCATCCCCAAAGAAAAATATTTGAACAAACAATAGCCAAGATTTCCAAATTTGATGAAAACAATAAATTCACAGACACAAAAAAGTCAATAAATATAAGCATAAGAAACATGAAGGAAACTGCAACAAGAAACATCATAATCAGCTGGGCGTGGTGGCTCACACTTGTAATCCCAGCACTTTGAGAGGCTGAGGCAGGCAGACCACGAGGTCAGGAGACTGAGACCATCCTGGCTAACATGGTGAAACCCCGTCTCTACTAAAAATACAAAAAAAAGAAAAAAAAATTAGCCGGGCGAGGTGGCGGACGCCTGTAGTCCCAGCTACTTGGGAGGCTGAGGCAGGAGAATGGCATGAACCTGGAAGGCAGAGGTTACAGTGAGTGAGCTGAGATCAGGCTGCTGCACTCCAGCCTGGGCGACAGAGCAAGACTCTGTCTCAAAAAAAAAAAAAAAAAGAACGCTTTTTTTTTTGAGACAGAGTCTCGCTCTGTCGCCCAGCTTAGAGTGCGGTAGCACAATCTTGGATCACTGCAACTTCCGCCTCCCAGGTTCAAGCGATTCTCCTGCCTCAGCCTCCCGAGTAGCTGGGACTACAAGTGTATGCTACCACACCTGGCTAATTTTTTTTTTTGTATTTTTAGTAGAGACGGGGTTTCACCGCGTTAGCGAGGATGGTCTCAATCTCCTGACCTAGTGATCTGCCTGCCTCCGCCTCCCAAAGTGCTGGGATTACAGGCATGAGCCACCATGCCTGGCCAAGAGAACACTTTTAAAACAACCAGAGGGAAAAAAGTTATTACATACAGATGAACAAACATAAAAGAACAGGAGATTTATCATTAATAATGACACAACCCTGAAGACAGTGGAGCAGTAGTGGTAGACTACTGAGGAAAAAAACTGTCAACCTAGAATTCTAAACCTAGTGAAAATACCTTTCAAAAACAATGTCACCTTTTAAAATATGAAACACTGTTCAGAAAAATGAGGATTGTGATATGGTTTCAATCTATATCCCCACCGAAATCTCATGTCGAATTGTGATCTCCAGTGTTGGAGATGGGGTTTGGTGGGAGGTGATCAGATCATGAGCATGGATCCTTCATGAATAGTTTAGCACCCTTGGTGCTGTTCTCATGATAATGAGTAAGTTCTTGAGAGATCTGGTTGTTTAAAAGTGTGTAGCAATCCCCCCAACACACACCCCCAGCTCTCTCTCTCTTGCTCCTGCTTTGGCCATGTGATGTGCCTGCTACCCCTTCACTTGCCACCATGGTTGTAAGTTTCCTGAGGCCTTCCCAGAAATGAAGCAGATGCCAGCATCATGCTTCCTGTACAGCCAACAGAACCATGAGACAATTAAACCTCTTTTCATTATAAATTACCCAGTTTCAGGTACTGCTGTATAGCAATACAAGAATGGACCAATACAGATTGCTTTCCTTGATGTGTGAGAGTCATCAATTCTCCTGTTGGTTCATTATTGAATGTGCTGTAAATGAAATCATTTGCAATTAAAGTGAGATTTGCTCCCCCAGACAAAAAGCAAAATAAACATATTTCTCAAACATGCACATGATGAAAGAATTCCTCATCAGCAGAACTGCAGTACAAGAAATACTAAAGGAAGTAGTTCAGGCAAAATAAAAATAATAATAAATCCTCATCTTTACAAAGGAATGATGAGCATCAAAAAATGGTAGGCATATGGATAAATGTGAAAGACCCATTTTAAAGAGATTTAAAGAACAAGAACTTTTCTTTAAATCTTTAAATCTCTTTAAAGAGTTATTACAGTGTATTGTGGGGTTTTTCACATATGTAGAAATAAAATGTATGACAACAATAGCACAAAGGCTGAGGGAAGAGAAGTGGAAATATACTGTAGTAAGATTCTTATTCTGTAAATGCATCAATATAATATTACATGAAGCTAGACCACAATAAGTTAAAGATGTACACAATGAGCCATAAAGCAACCATTAAACAAAGCAAAACAAATTAATAAGGCAACAAAGAAGATAAAAGTAGAATCATAAAAATAATCTATGAGAAGGAAAGAAGAACAAAGAACAGATGACAGAAAAATAATAAGATTATTGATTTAAGCTAACTATATGAATAATCACTTACAATTTAAATAGTCTAAACAACTCCATTAAAGGCAGAGATTGTCCGATTGTATTTTAAAGAAAAACACACAAATATATGCTGCCCACAAGAAATCCACTCTAAATATAAAGACAT
This sequence comes from Mandrillus leucophaeus, assembly GCF_000951045.1. NCBI lineage: Eukaryota > Metazoa > Chordata > Mammalia > Primates > Cercopithecidae > Mandrillus > Mandrillus leucophaeus. The sequence continues at coordinate 1,654,851 of NW_012106919.1, forward strand.
ATGTAGGGTAAATTATTATTGACTACCCTACCCAAATGCAAAAGAATACATATTATTTTTTAATGCATACACAGAACATTCACAATGATAGACAATATTTTTGGCTACTGAAAAGCCTCAATAAATTTTAAAAGTTCTAAATCTTACAAATTATGTTCTCTGGCCACAGTGGAATTGTGGAATAAATAAAATGTAGAGTAAATAAAATGCAGGTCTCTGGGATATCCCTAAATGTCTGGAAAATAACACACTTCCAAATAACCCATGGGTCAAAGGAAATTAAAGGCGAAATTAGAAAATAATTTGAACTGAATGAAAAGGAAAATGTAACATATCAAAATTTATGGGACACAGATTGAGTACTTAAAAAGAAATTTATAACACTAAATGCCTATATTAAAAAAGAAGAAAGATATAAAATCAGTTAAGAAAATAGAAGTCCAAATGACATCACCAAGATGGTGGATGAGAAGGTAATGCTCATCCCCCACTGAGAAAAATAATGAATAAACAACTACATACCAACCAAAATAGCTCTGGGAGAGCTTCAGAGTACAATGAAAAACTTACAGCAACCCAGAGGAGCACACAAACCAAGATAGCCATATTAAAAAATACAGAAAGTATCTTACCTACTCCACCCCATCCCACAGTCCATCACAACTTTGCACCAAGAGGCATCTCCTTGACACAACCCACAACCTCCACCTGTGGGAGAAAAGGAGCTGGAGCTGATGCTGTGGCTTCCCAGAGCTAGAACCACCACACCCAACTCAAATAGCATCTTCACACTCACTTATAAATGGTGTTTCCCTGTTGAAGTGAGTCCATAAAATCTGGAAGAGGTGGCTATTACTTCCAACATGCAGGCATCACTACAAGGCTAAAGAAACATAAAAAATCAAGGAAATATTACACCACCAAGGGAACACAATAATTTTTCAGTAATTGACCCCAAAGAAATAGAGATCTATGAACTACTAAAGAATAATTCAAAATAATTGTTTAAGGAACCTTGGTGGCTACAAGAAAACACTGGCAATTCAGTGAAACCAGAAAAACAGTACAAGAACAGATTAAAAGTTCAAGAAAGAGATAGAAATCGTTTAAAAATAACCAAACAAATTCTAGAGCTGAAGAATATAATAAATGAAATTGAAAAAGCAATAGGGAATTTCAACAGCAGACTTGATCAAGCAAAATAATAATAAAAAATCTGTGAACCTGAAGACACATCATTTGAAATTATCCAGTCAGCAGACAAAAGAGAAAAAAGAATGAAGAACAGTAAAGAAAGCCTATGGGATTTATGGAATACCATAACTGAAATCAATATATGTATTTGGGAATTCCAAAACCAGAAGAGTGGCTGAGCACTGTAGCTCATGCCTATAACCCTAGCACATTGGGAGGCCAAGGCAGGAGGATCACTTGAGCCCAGGAGTTCAAGACCAGTCTGGGCAACATAGTGAGACCTGTTCTCTATAAAAAATGTAAAAATTAGCTGGGTGTGATGGTGCATGCCTGTGGTCTCCACAACTCAGGAGGCTGAGTTAAGAGGATCACTTGCACCCAGGAGGCCAAGGCTGCAGTGAGCTGTGATTGCACCACTGCACTCCAGCCTGGGCAACAAAGCAAGATGCTGTCTCAAAAAGAGAGAGAGAAAAGAAAAAAGAAAAGTAGGAGAGAGGGCAGAAAGCTTTTTAAAAAATAATAGTAATAAAGGCTGAAATTTCCCAAATCTTGAGAGAGATATAGACATCCAGATTCATGATACCAAACAGTCCCCAAATAGAATCAACCCAAAGAAGGCTACATCAAGGCATATTATACTCAAATTACCAAAAGTTAAGGACAAAGAGAATTTTGAAAGCAGCAAGAGAAAAGTAACTGATCACATATAAGGGAGACTTCATGGGACTATTGGAAGATTTCTCAGAAGAAAACTTGCTGACCAGGAGGAAATAGGATGATATAACCCAAGTACTGAAGAAGAAAAAAAAAATGCCATTTAAGAATACTATTCTTAGAAAAATTTTCCTTTAAAAATGAAGGAGAGGTAGGGCATGGTGGCTCACACCTGTAACCCCAGCACTTTGGAAGGCTGAGGTGAAGGATCACTTAAGCCTAGGAGTTTGAGACCAGCCTGGGCAACATGGCAAAACCTCATCTCCACAAAAAAATAAAAATAAAAATTAGCCAGGTGTGGTGACACACTCCTGTAGTCCCAGATACCAGGGAGGCTGAGACAGGAGGCTTGCTTGAGCACAGGTGTTTGAAGTTGCAGTGAGGCACGATCACACCACAGCACTCTAGCTTGGGCAATGGAACAAGACTCTGTCTATAACAATAAAATTAAAGAGCTGGGTGCAGTGGCTCATGCCTGTAATCCCAGTACTTTGGGAGGCTGAGGTGGGCAGATCCCCTCAGGTCAGAAGTTTGAGACCAGGCAGACCAACATGGTGAAACCCCGTCTCTACTAAAAACACAAAAATTACTTGGGTGTAGTGGTACATGCCTATAATCCCAGCTACTCAGGAGGCTGAGGCAGGAGAATCACTTGAACAGAGGAGGTAGAGGTTGTAACGAGCTGAAATTGCACCATTGCACTCCAGCCTAGGTGACAAGAGTGAAACTCTGTCTCAAAAAAAAAAAAAATAATATAATAAAAATTAAATTACAAATAAGATAAAATAAAACATAAGACAAAAATTTGTAGGGGCTGGGCGTGGTGGCTCACGCCTGTAATCTCAGCATTTTGGGAGACCAAGACGGGTGGATCACCTGAGGTCAGGAGTTCGAGACCAGCCTGGCCAACATGGTGAAACCCCATCTCTACTACAAATACAAAAATGAGCCAGGCATGGTGGCAGGCACCTGTAATCCCAGCTACTTGGGAGGCTGAGGCAGGAGAATCACTGGAACCCAGGAGGCAGAAGTTGCAGTGAGCCAAGATCACAGCACTGCACTCTGGCGTGGGAGACAGAGTGAGACTCTGTTTCACACACACACACACACACACACAGTTGCTAATGGATATACAATATAAAAACAAGCCAACAGCCAACAAGATCACAAAGTGTGCAGGGGTGCAGTGATGGAGAGTAAAAGTCTAGTGTTTTTGTAAGCAATTGAAGTTAAGTTGTTATGAACTAAAAATGAGTTATAACTCCAAGCTAACCATAAACAAAAGATATATGGCTGGGCACAGTGGCTCATGCCTGTAATCCCAGCACTTCAGGAGGCCAAGATGGGCAGATCACTTGAGGTCTGAGGTCAGGAGTTCAAGACCAGCCTTGCCAACATGGTGAAATCCTGTCTCTACTAAAATACAAAAATTAGCCAGGGGTGGTGGCAGGCACCTATAATCCTAGTTACTTGGGAAACTGAGGCAGGAGAATCACGTGAACTTGAGAGGTGGAAGTTGCAGCATGCCGATATCACACCACTGAACTCAGCCTGGGTGACAGAGTAAGACTCCATCTCAAAAAAAAAAAAAAAAGAGAGAAGACAGTACAACTGATATCACAGAAACAAAAAGATTTATAAGGGACCATTATGAACAATTATATGCCAACAAACAGGATAACCTAGAAGAAATGGATAAATTTCTAGAAACATACAACTTACCAAAACTGAAGCAAAAAATAGAAAGCCTGAACAGACCAATAACAAATAAGGCAATTGAATCAGTACTCAAAAAATCTCCCAAAAAAGAAAGCCCAGAACCAGATGGCTTCATAGGTGAATTCTACAAGCATTTTGAAAAGAATGAACACCTAATCCTTCTTAAACTCTTCTGAAAAATAGAAGAAAAGATAACACTTCAGAAGTTATTCTGTGAGGCCAAAATTACCCTGATACCAAAACCAGACAAAGATACTCCAAGAAAAGAAAACCTCAGGCCAATATCCCTGATGAACTTAGATGTAAAAACCCTCAATGAAATACTAGCAAAACTAATTCAACAGCATATTATAAAAATTATACACCATGGGCCAGGCATGGTAGCTCACACCTGCAATCCCAGCACTTTGGGAGGCTGAGGTGGGTGGATCACCTGAGGTCAGGAGATCGAGATCAGCCTGACCAACATGGAGAAACTCTGTCTCTACTAAAAATACAAAATTTAGCTGGGCATGTTGGCAGGTGCCTGTAATCAAAGCTACTCGAGGCTGAGGCAGGAGAATTGCTTGAACCTGGGAGGCGGAGGTTGTGGTGAGCCGAGATCCCGCCACTGCACTCCAGCCTGGGCAACAAGAGCAAAACTTCGTCTCAAAAAAAAAAAAAAAAAAATTATACACCCTGAGCAAGTGCAATTTGCTTATTTATTTGTTCATTTGTTTTATTATCACTGGAATGCAAGTATGGTTCAACATATGAAAATCAATCAATGTGATACAACATATTAGCTAGAGAAAAAATGTGATTATCTCATAGATGCAGAAAAAAGTTTGGCAAAGTTCAATATCTATTCATGACTAAAACTCACAACAAAAGAGGTACAGAAGAAACTTACCCTAATATAATAAAGGCCATTATGAAAAGTTCACAGCTGATATCATAACCAATGGGGAAAAACTACAAGCTTTCCTTCTAAGATCTGGTACAAGGCAAGGATGCCCACTTTCACCACTTCTTTTCAACATAGTCCTAGCCAGAGCAATGAGACAAGAAAAAGCCATCCAAACAAAAAAGAAGTAAACTTATCCTTGTTTACTTGCAGATGGTGTGATCATATACATAGAAAACACAAAAGACTCAATGAAAAAACTGTTAGAACTCATAAATGAATTCAGTAAATTTGCAGGGTATGAAAATCAACATAAAAAAATTAATCAGGCCAGGCATGGTGGCTCATGCCCATAAGCCTAGCACTTTGGGAGACCAGGTCAAAAGAATTGCTTGAGTCCAGGAGTTCAAGACCAGCCTGGGCAACATAAGGAGACCCCCATATCTACAAAACATTTTTAAAACTGATCGGGCATGGTGGCTCATGCCTATAATCCCAGCACTTTGGGAGGCAGAGGCAGGCAGATCACTTGAGGTCAGGAGTTCGAAACCAGCCTGACTAACATGGTGAAACCCCATCTCTACTAAATACAAAAGATTAACCAGGTATGGTGATGCATGTCCTGTAATCCCAGTTACTTGGGAGTCTGAGGCAGGAGAATCGCTTGAACCTGGGAGGCAGAAGTTGCAGTGAGCTGAGATGTGCCATTGCACTCCAGCCTGGGCAATGAGAGTGAAAACTCCATCTAAAAAAAAAAAAAAAAAAATTAAATTAGCCAGGCATGGTGATGTATGCCTGTGGTTCCAGCTATTTGGGAGGCTGATATGGGAGAATAGTTTGAACCCAAGAGGTCAAGGCTGCAGTGAGTCGTGATTGTGCTACTACACTCCAACCTGGATGACAGAACAAGACCCTGTGTCAAAAAAAATAATAATAATCACAAAAAAATATTTTGAGACAGAACTTTGCTCTGTCATCCAAGCTGGAGTGCAGTAGTGTTATCATAGCTCACTGTAGTCTTAAACTTCTGGACTCAAGCAATCGTCCCACCTCAGCCTACTGATAATCTGGGACTACAGGCACATGCCACCAGCCCCACTAATTTTTTATTTTTTATTTTGTAGAGACAGGGTCTTGCTATGTTGCCTAGGCTAGTCTCAAACTCCTGGCCTCAAGCAATCCTCCTGCCTCAGCCCCCCAAAGCACTGGAATTACAGGCATAAGCCGTCATGCCCACCCCTAGTCACATTTCTAGACACAAACAGCAAACTGTTCAGAAAGAAAATTAAGAAAACAATCCCATTCCCATTAGCAACAAAAAGAATAAAATATTTAGGAATAAACTTAGCCAAAAAGACTTGTACACTAAAATTATAAAACATTGAAGGAAATTAAATAACATTATATATAAATGAAAAGACATCCCATGTTCATAGATTGAAAGAATATTGGTAAAATGTTCATACTACCCAAAGTGATCTACAGATTTAACACCATCCCTATCAAAATCCCAATGGTATTCTTTACAGAAATAGACAAAGAATCCTAAAATTCACATGGGATGACAAAAGACCTAGAATATCCAAAGCAATCTTAAGCAAGAACAAAGCTGGAGGAATCACACTTCCCAATTTTGAAATATATTATAGCCAGATATGGGGTAGTCCAAGCTACTTGGGAGTGGAGTCTGAGGCAGGAGGATGTCAGCCCAGGAGTTTGAGGCTGCAGTGTACTATGATTGCACTGTGAATAGCCACTGCACTCCAGCCTGGGCAACATAGATACATACAGACACACACACACACACACATATATAAATTATAGTAATCAAAACAGTATGGTACTGGCATAAAAACAATATATAGAACAAAGGAACAGAATAGAGCTCCCAGAAACAAATCCATGCATCTATAGTCAACTGATCTTCAACAAGGGTGCCAAGAACACACAATTGGAAAAGGATCATCTCCTCAGTAAATAGTATTGGGAAAACTGGATATACAAATGCAGAAGGATGAAATTGGATCCATGTCTCACACCATATACAAAAATCAACTCAAAAAGGATTAAAGATCTAAGCTTAAAAGCTAAAACCATAAAACTCCTAGAAAAAAACATAGGGGAACATTTTCTTGATATTGGTCTGGGAAATGATTTTTTTGATATGACACCAAAAGCACAAGCAACAGAAGCAAAAATAGACAAATGGGACTGCATCAAACTAAAAAGCTTCTGCACAGCAAAGGAAACAGAGAAAAACGGCAGTCTGAAGAACAGGAGAAAATATTTTGAAACCATGTATCTGATAAGGAGTTAACATTTAAATTGTATAAGGAACTCATACAACTGAATAGCAAGAAAGAAAAGAAAAGAAAAGAAGGAAGGAAGGAAGGAAGGAATGAAGGAAGGAAGGAAGGAACGAAGGAAGGAAGGAAGGAAAGTAAAAAAACAAACAAACAAACAAAAAAACAAATAACCCTATTTTAAAATGAGCAAAGGACCTGAATAGACATTTCTCAAAAGAAGGCATACAGATGGTCAACAAGTATACGAAAAGGTGTTCAACTTCACTAATCATCAGAGAAATGCAGATCAAATGAAATGTTACCTCACACCAGTTAGAATTAGTATTACCAAAAAGACAAAAGCCAGGTATGGTGGCTTGCACTTATAATTTCAGCTACTCAGGAGACTGAGGTGGGAGGATCACTTGAGCCCTGGAGTTCAAGACCAACCTGGGCAACATAGTGAGACTTTGTCTCCAAAAATTATATATATATATATAGAGAGAGAGAGAGAGAGAGAGTGCGAGAGAGAGAGAGAGAGTGCAAGAGAGAGAGAGAGAGAGAAGAGGGTCTCACTCTGTTACCCAGGCTGGAGTTTGGTGGTACAATCTCAGCTCACTGCAACCTCTGCTTCCCAGGCTCAAATGATCCTCCTGCCTCAGCCTCCTGAGTCGCTAATTTTGTTTTTGTTTTTGTAGAGACAGGGTTTCACTACATTGCCTAGGCTGGTCTCAAACTCCTGGACTCAAGTGATTCACCTACCTCAGCCTCCCAAAGTGCTGGGATTACAGGTGTGAGCCCCTGTGCCTGGCTGCCAAAATTTTTAAAATTTAAATTTAAATTTTTTAAATCACCAAAGTCTGTGCCTGGCATGTGCCTGTAGTCCCAGCTACTCAGAAGACTGAGGTGGCAGGATTGCTTCAGACCAAGAGTTCCAGGCTGCAGCAGTGAGCTTTGGTCATGCCACTGCACTCCAGCCTGGGTGATAGAGTGAGATCCCATTCCCAGTCTTAAAAAAAAAAAAAAGACATGATAACAAATGTTGGTGACGACATAGGAGAAGAAAGAACTCTTATACACTGTTGGTGGGAACATAAATTGGTACAATCATTATAGAAAACAGTATGGAGGTTCCTCAAAAAAATAAAAAATAGAATACTTTATGATCCAGCAATTCCATTTCTGGGCATACATCCAGAGGAAAGAAATCAAGACCTTAAAGAGATACCTGCATTCCCATGTTCATTTCAAGCATTATTTGCAATAGTCAAGATATGGAAACAACCTGAATATTCATTAATGGATGAATGAATAAAGAAAATGTGATACACACACATATACAATGGAATATTACTCAGCTTTAAAAAAGAAGGGAATCATGCCGTTTGTACAAGGATGAACCTGGAGGACATTTTGCTAAGTGAAATAAGCCAGATGCAGAAAGACAAATACTGTATGAACTCCCTTATATGTGAAATTGAAAATCATCAAACTTTTAGAAACAGAAAGTAGAATGGTTGTTACCAGGGGCCAAGGGGAGGAGGAAATGGGGAGATGTTGGTCAAGGGGTACAAAGTTTCAGTTATGCATGATGAATAAGTTCCAGAGACCTAATGTACAACACTGTGAGTATAGTTAACAATACTGTAATACTCAAACTTTGCTAAGAGGGTAGATCTTAAGTGTTTTACACACACACACACACAGAAAATAGAAACGATATGAGGTGATGAATGTGTTAATTAGCTTGTAAATATTTCACAATGTATATGGATATCAAATCATCAAGTTATCCACCTTAAATATATACAATTTTTAATTATCAACTACACCTCAATAAAGCTGTGGAGTGGTGGAGAAAACAGAAAAAGAATAGCAAATTAAACCCAAAGTAAACAGAAGAAATAACACAATAAAGATCAGATCAGAAATATAGGAAATGGAAAACAGAAAGACAGTAGGGAAAAATCAGTGAAACTAAAAGCTAGTTCTTTGAGATCAATAAGACTGATAAACCTCCAGCTAGACTGATTAGGAATAAAAGATAAAATGATCAATGTCAGGAAAGAGATGTGTCATCACTACAGATTGTGCAGATATTAAAGAAAAATAAGGAAATATGAAAAATTTTATGCCGATAAATTCAACAACTTATATCAAATGAAAAAAATCCTGTGAAAGACACAAAACACCAAAACTCAGCCAAGAAGAAACAGGTAATCTGACTAGTCCTGTACCTATTAAAGAAATTGACTTCTTAGTTTAAAACGTTCCCACAAAGGAACCTCTCACCCAGATGGTTTCATTGGTGAATCCTGCAAACTCTTTTCTTTTTTTTTTTTTTTTTATGGAACTTCTCTCTGTCACCCAAGCAGGAGTGCAGTGGCACAATCTTGGCTCACTGCAACCTCCACCTTCTGGGTTCAAGCAATTCTCCTGCCTCAGCCTCCCAAATAGCTGGGATTACAGGCACCCACTACCACACCTGGCTAATTTTTAGATTTTTAATAGTGAGCCACTGTGCCCAGCTGACCCGTATGTTTTTTTAAACATTCTACAAAAAGTCTTCCAGAATTTTGAAGAGTTGGAACACTTCCAAACTCATTGTTGGGAACAAGTCCCCCAAAATCTGGCCATAAACTGGCCCCAAAACTGGCCATAAGCAAAATCTCTGCAGCACAGTGACATGTTCATGATGGCCATAATGCCCACGCTGGAAGGTTGTGGGTTTACGGGAATAAGGGCAAGGAACACCTGGCCTGCCCAAGGTGGAAAACTGCTTAAAGGCATTCTTAAGCCACAAACAATAGCATGAGCGATCTGTGCCTTAAGGACATGCTCCTGCTGCAGTTAACTAGCCCAACCTATTCTTTTAATTCAGCCCATCCCTTCATTTCCCATAAGGGATACTTTTAGTTAATCAAATATCTATAGAAAGAATTCTAATGACTGACTTGCTGTTAATAAATATGTGGGTAAATCTGTCTTCAGGGCTCTCAGCTCTGAAGGCTGTGAGACCCCTGATTTCCCACTTTACACCTCTGTATTTATGTGTGTGTGTCTTTAATTCCTCTAGCACCGCTGGGTTAGGGTCTCCGCAACCGAGCTGGTCTCTGCAAGTGGCGCCCATTCATGGGGGCTCGAATCCAGGTCAAAGGGTCACCAGAGCAACGGTTGGAGAATGTGGAACTAGCTGGAGGACACCTGAGTACTCTTAAAGCAAGGCCCGTGGTGAGTAAGAAGGGGAGCTCAGAAGTGTCAGGGTAACAATGGGACAAGTGTGGGGTCTGGTTCGTTCCACCTTGGAACTTTTTCACACTGATGAGGAGGAGGAAGGAGAGTATAATGAAGTAACAGAAGAGGTTACAAAGCAGGTTTATTTGCCAGCTAAAGCTAAAGCAGCAAAGGAGGGAGAGGTTCATCTCTACCCTTCTGCACTACCTCATTATTATTTTGAAGAAAAAGATCCTCCAGATCTTTCCTTTCCGGAGGACACTGGGCGAAAAGTAGTTGCCCCAGTGACTGTTTGAGCAGCACCTCAAGCGACTGCTCTTAGTTCTATTCAGGCAGGAATTCAGCAAGCCAGACGAGGGTGATTTAGAGGCTTGGCAGTTCCCTGTTAGAATACACCTCCCAGATCAACAGGGAAATATTATAGCTACATTTGAGCCTTTTCCTTTTAAATTACTCAAAGAATTTAAACAAGCTATAAATCAGTATGGACCAGGTTCTCCTTTTATAACGGAACTGTTAAAGAATGTTGCTGGTTCCAGTCGGATGATTCCTACTGACTGGGGCACTCTTACTCGAGCTTGTCTAACTCCTGCTTAGTTCTTACAATTTAAAACTTGGTGGGCAGATGAAGCTTCCATTCAGGCTCCTCACAATGCCCAGGCCCAACCTCAAATTAATATAACTGTAGACCAACTTTTGGGGGTTGGCAGCTGGGCTGGTTTAAATGCACAACTGGTCATGCAGGATGATGCTATAGAACAGCTTAGAGGAGTGTGCATTAGAGCTTGGGAAAAAATCACTTCAAGTGGAGAACAATACCCTTCCTTTAGTGCTGTAAAATAGGGACCCAAAGAACCACACATTGATTTTGTAGCTTGGTTATAGGAGTCTCTTGAAAAGATGATTGCAGATTTGGCTGCTCAGGATATAGTGTTGCAGTTATTAGCTTTTGACAATGCTAATCCCGATTGCCAGGCTGTTCTGTGACCTATCAGAGGGAAAGCACATTTAACTGTTTATATCAAGGCGTGTGATGGTATTGGAGGTAATCTGCATAAAGCTACTTTGTTGGCACAGGCAATGGCAGGACTGAGAGTGAATAAAGGAAATACTCCATTTCCTGGAGCTTGTTTTAACTGTGGGAAGTATGGTCATACTAAAAAAGAATGTAGAAAAAAATCAGCAAGTCAGGCTGCCAGATAGGGGAAAAAAGAAAACTGCTGAGCCTGAAATATATCCAAAATGTAAAAAAGGAAAACATTGGGCTAATCAGTGTCACTCTAAGTTTGATAAAGAAGGGAACCCGATTTTGTGAAATGCCATGAGGGGCCGTCCCGGGCCCCGTTCTAAACCAGGCATTTCCAGCTCAGGCCATTCCCTCACCCCTATACAATGTCTGTCCCCTGCCACAGCTGGTATTGCCACAGTAGATTTATGCTGCACAAAAGCTGTGAGCCTTCTGCCTGGGGAACCCCTGCCAAAGGTCCCAACAGGAGTCTGTGGACCCTTGTCAGCAGGGACAATAGGATTACTTTTAGGAAGGTCTAGTTTAAGTTCAAAAGAGGTACAAATACATACAGGAGTCATTGATTCAGATTACAACGGGGAAGTTCAAGTTGTTATATGTACTTCTGTTCTCTGGAAAGCAGAGCCAGGAGAGCGTGTAGCATAGCTCCTGATTGTGCCGTATGTGGAAATGGGAAAAAGTGAAATTAAACGAACAGGAGGAATTGGAAGCACAAATAAACAAGGCAAAGCAGCTTATTGGGTAAATCAAATTACTGATAAACGTCCTACCTGTGAAATAACTATTCAGGGAAAGAAATTTAAAGGTTTAGTAGATACAGGAGCAGACATTTCAATCATTTCTCTACAGCACTGGCTGCCCGCACAGTCAACTCAACCTGCTCAATTTAACACAGTTGGAGTTGGTAAAGCCCCTGAAGTATATCAAAGTAGTTATATTTTGCATTGTGAAGGGCCCAATGGATAACCTGGGACTATTCAACCAATTATAACTTCTGTACCTATATATTTATGGGGAAGAGATTTATTACAACAATGGGGAGCACAAATTCTAAATCCAGAACAATTATAAAGCCCTCAATGTCAACATATAATGCATGAAATAGAGTTTGCCCTTGGTATGGGACTAGAAAAAAATTTGCAAGGTTTGAAAGAACCGCTTCAAGCGGAAAGACAGAATTCCCGCCAAAGATTAGGATATCATTTTTGATGGTGGCCATTGTTAAGCCTCCAGAACCTATACCTTTAAAATGGTTAACAGATAAGCCATTTGGATAGAACAATGGCCGTTAAGTAAAGAGAAACTGGGGGCTTTAGAGAAATTAGTTACTGAGCAATTAGAAAATGGGCACATAGCTCCAACATTTTCCCCTTGGAATTCTCCAGTTTTCCTAATTAAGAAAAAAATCAGGTAAATGGAGAATGTCAACTGACTTATGAGCCATCAATTCAGTTATACAACCTATGGGAGCATTACAGCCAGGATTGCCTTCTCCTGCTATAATTCCAAAACATTGGCCTTTAATAGTCAAAGATTTATAAGACTGTTTCTTTACTATCCCTTTAGCTGAGCAAGACTGTGAATGGTTTGCATTTACAATTCCTGCAGTAAACAACCTGCAGCCTGCTAAGCATTTTCATTGTTTTACAGATGGGTCTAGTAATGGTAAAGCTTCTTACTCTGGATCAAAAAGTGACGTTTTCCAGACGTCCTATACTTCAGCTCAAAAAGTGGAGCTTGTAGCTGTAATTGAGGGATTGATTGCTTTTGATATACCTATTACTGTGATTTCTGATTCTTCATACGTGGTTCATTCCACACAGTTAATTGAAAATGCTCAGTTACAATTTCACACAGATGAACAACTGATGACTTTATTTACTCAATTGCAAACAGCATTTAGAAGTACAATGCACTGTTTTTACATCACTCACATTAGAGCTCATACAACTCTTCCAGGACCTTTGACTGAAGGGAATCAAATGGCTGATCACCCAGTTGCTAATGCAATACCTAATGCTAGGCATTTTCACAATTTAACCCATGTTAATGCCTCTGGTCTCAAATGCAGATACAGCATTACCTGGAAAGAAGCTAAAAATATTATCCAATGATTCCCAACTTGCCAAATGGTACATTCCTCATCTTTTACAGGAGGAATTAATGCTCGAGGATTGGAACCTAACTCTCTTTGGCAAATGGATGTCACACATATTCCCTCGTTTGGGAGACTATGTACATGTATGTGTGGACACCTTTTCTCACTTTGTCTGGGCTACATGTCAATCAAGAGAGTCTTCTGCCTGTGTTAAACATCACCTTTTGCAGTGTTTTGCAGTGATGGGCATTCCTGCTTCTATTAAAACAGATAATGCCCCAGGCTATACTAGCCAAGCTCTAGCTATATTTTTCTTTAAGTGGAGTATTAAAACACATTACTGGTATCCCATACAATTCTCAAAGACAAGCCATAGTGGAAAGAATGAATCGCTCCCTAAAACAGCAGTTGCAGAAGCAGAAAGGGGGAGACAGAGAATATGGAACACCATAGATACAAATGAATCTAGCATCATTAACTTTAAATTTTTTGAGCCTGCCCAAAGGCCAGATGTTATCAGCACCTGAATAGCATCTACAGAAACCAGCTGCAAAGACAGAAGCAGAACAATTGGTTTTGTGAAGAGATCCAATAACAAAAAGTTGGGAAATAGGTAAAATAATAACTTAGGGTAGAGGTTATGCTTGTGTTTATCCAGGCCAAAATCAACAGCCGATCTGGATACCATCAAGACATGTGAAACCTTATCATGAGCCAGATGCTGAGGAAGAGATTCTGGGAGGATCCCGAGGACCCCCCAGTTGCAGCCATGTCGAGGCTGACACTGAGGAGGACCCCAACTGTCACGAGCAACACCTGTCAAACACAGCCACCCAGCTGGGTACAGATCAAGAAGCTGTCACAGATGGTGGAAGAAAACCTGAGGAAAGTGGGACAACCAGTCACAACGAGTAATTTAATTGTAGCTATGATAGCGGTGATCACGACTGTCATGAGTGTTCCTTCAACAAGGGCTGACACAGAGAACAATTTATACTTATTGGGCATATTTATCAATCCTGGCTGGTAATAATGCCTGGATATAATCACTCTATGACACAGTTACACATGCTTTCTGATCTTGGTATTTACCATAATAAATCTGCTCCTATAATTGAGGCATACTGCCTTCAAAAACCTATTTGTGAACATAATTGAACCTGGCCAGAAAAAATGAACATACTTGTTTGGGAAGATTGCATTGCAGAACAGGCAGAGGTGCTGCACAATGATTCCTATGGAATCACTATTGATTGGTCCCCTAAGGAATGTTTAGCTTAAATTGCACCTCTCAGTCTGCATGCCATGGTCACACTATGTTCAGCTGGTCTGAACAAAACAGTCAGATGGTAGAAATGGCAAGAAGCATGGCAAGAATTCCTATTATCTGGAACCATGGTGGTATAGTGGCACCTCCACCTCAAATGATATGGCCTGCTCTAGGAGCTTAATATAAGGATTTGTGGAAACTATTAAATGCTCTTTTTTTTTTTTTTTTTTTTTTGAGACGGAGTTTCACTCTGTCGCCCAGGCTGGAGTGCAGTGGCCGCATCTCAGCTCTTAATAAGATCAAAATTTGGGAAAGAATAAAAAAGTATCTAGAAGGACACTCTACAAACTTGTTTTTGTATATAGCAAAATTAAAAGAACAAATATTTAAAGCATCCCAGACACAACTGACCTTAATGCCAGGAACTGGAGTGCTTAAAGGAGGTGCAGACAAATTAGCAGATAGTAACCCGTTAAAATGGATAAAAACACTTGGAAGCTCTGTAATTTCAATGATGATTATGCTTTTAATCTGTGTTGTTTGTCTTTGTACAGTCTGCAGATGTGGATCCTGACTCCTGCGAGAAGTAGCTCACTGTGACAAAGCTGCCTTTGCTTTTATCGATTTGCAAATTAAAGAAGGGGGACATGTTGGGAACAAGCCCCCCCAAAATCTGGCCCTAAACTGGCCCCAAAACTGACCATAAACAACATCTCTGCAGCACTGTGACATGTTCATGATGGCCATAACGCCCACACTGAAAGGTTGTGGGTTTACGGGAATGAGGGCAAGGAACACTTGGCCCGCCCAGGGTGGAAAACCACTTAAAGGCATTCTTAAGCCACAAATAATAGAATGAGTGATCTGTGCCTTAAGGACATGCTCCTGCTGCAGTTAACTAGCCCAACCTATTCCTTTAAATTGGCCCATCCCTTCGTTTCCCATAAGGGATACTTTTAGTTAACTGAATATCTATAGAAACAATGGTAATGACTGGCTTACTGTTAATAAAAACGTGGGTAAATCTCTGGGGCTGTCAGCTCTGAAGACTGTGAGACCCCTGATTTCCCACTCTACACCTCTGTATTTCTATGTGTGTCTTTAATTCCTCTAGCACTGCTGGGTTAGGGTCTTCCCGACCTAGCTGGTCTCAGCACTCATTAAATGAGTCCAAGCAATAATAATATGGCAAGAAAACTACAAATCAAAATCCATCATGCAAAAAATCTTAACAAAATTTTATCAAATCAAACCCAACAATATAAAAAGGTAATACATAAATGACTAACTTGGGCTTATGTCAGGAATGCAAGGTCGGTTTAAAATTTGAAAATCAATTGATATATTTTGCCATATTAACAATTCAAAAAAGAAAAACTATATGATCATGTCAATAAATTCATCAAAAGAATTTGGCAAAATCCTACATTCATTTCAGATAAAAACTCAACAAGCCAGAAATAGAAAGGAACTTCCTCAATCTGATAATGGACATCAAGGAAAAACCTACAGCTTACATCAAATCTAATAATGAAAGATTAAGTGCTTTCTCCAAGATTAGAAATAAAATAAGAATATTCACTTTCAGGCCAGGCGTGGTGGCTCACGTCTGTAATCCCACCACTTTGGGAGGCCGAGGCAGGTGGATCACCTGAGGTCAGGAGTTCAAGACCAGCCTGGCCAACATGGTGAAACTCCATCTCTACTAAAAATACAAAAGTTAGCAGATGTGGTGGCAGGCGCCTGTAATCCCAGTTACTTGGGAGACTGAGGCAGGAGAACTTCTTGAACCTGGGAGGTGGAGGTTGCAGTGAGCCGAGATCATGCCACTGCACTCCAGCCTGGGCGACAGGGCAAGACTCCCTGTCAAAAAAAAAAAAAGAATATTCACTTTCACTACTTTTATTACTGTGGAAGTACTAGCCAATGCAATGCAGTAAAACAAGGAAAAGAAATAAGAGGCATCCATATTGGAAAGGGAGAAGTAAAACTGTCTTTATTTGCAGACAACATATTTAAGTAGAAAATCTGGTGGGTTCTATTTTTTAAAAAGCTACTAAACTAAAAAGTGAGTTTAGCAAGGTTATAGAACAGAATATAAATGTATAAAAATTGGTTGCAGTGAGCCGAGATCGTACCACTGCACTCCAGCCTGGGTGACAGAGCAAGATTCCCTCTCAAAACCTCTCAAAAAAAAATGTTTTATTTCTTTATATTAGCAATGGAAGTACAAATTAATAAACAATACTGTTTATAAAGCATAAAAAGTACTAAATGTAAAGATATCTGACAAGAGATGTGCAAGACATACACAAAAACTACAAGTCATTACTAAGACAAATTGAAGATTAAATAAATGGAGAGATATACTGTGTTTATAAATCAGAAGACAATATGGTTATGATGTCAGTTCTCCCCAAATAATTCATATATAGATTTAATGCAATCCCAGTGAAAATTCCAACAGGTTTTTTGTAGAAATTGACAAGTTAACTCTAAAATTTTTATGGAAATGCAAAGGACCTAACATAACCAGAACAACTTTGAATAATAGAAACAAATTAGAAAATGTCACTATCTAACTTCAAAGCTTTTTATAAAGTTATAGTCATCAACCTGGGGAGCATGGTGGCTCATGCCTGTAATCCCAGCACTTTGGGAGGCCAAGGCTGGAAGATCACCTGAAGTCAGGAATTTGAGACCAGCCTGCCCAACATGGCAAAACCCCATGTCTACTAAAAATACAAAAATTAGCTGGGCATGGTGCAGGTGCCTGTAATCCCAGGTACTCAGGAGGCTGAGGCACGAGAATTGCTTGAACCCAGGAAGCAGAGGTTGCAGTGAGCTGAGATTGTGCCACTGCACTCCAGCCTGGGTGACAAAGTGAGACTCTGTCTCAAAAAAAAAAAAAAAAAAAAGTTATAGTCATCAAGACTGTGTTTTATTGGCATAGAAATAAAGAACTATATCACCATATCAATCAAACAGAATGTAAAGTCCAGAAACAGTCTCTCAAATATGTGCTTAGTTTATTTTTTGACAAAGGTGCAAAAGCAATTCAATGAAGAAAGCATAATCTTTTCAATAAATGGTGCTGAAACAACTGGGTATCTATATGCAAAAACTAAGCTTTGATCCATACATCACACTGTACACAAAAATTAACTAAAGATATATTTTCGAACAAAATGTAAAACCTAAAAAACTGTAAAACTTCTAGAAGAAAATATAACAGAAAATCTTTGTAACCTTGGGTTAGGTAAAGATTTCTCTTAATATACCTAAAGCAGCCAGGCCCAGTGGCATATGCCTGTGATCCCAGCTACTTTTTCTGAATTCATTGATATGATCATATGAGATTTTTTGACTTGTTAATATGGTGAAATGTATTGATTGATTTTCAAATATTAAACCAATTATGCATTCCTGCCATAAACCCAGTTGGTCATTTATGTATTATCTTTTTATATATTGTTGGGTTTGTTATGATAAAACCCCAGCCTACTGGGAGGCTGGGAGGATGGCTTCAGCCCAGGAGTTCAAGACCAGCCTAGGCAACATAATGAGTTTTTAACACACACACACACACACACACACACACACCAGGCTGGGCGCTGTGGCTCATGCCTATAATCCTAGCACTTTGGGAGGCCAAGGCAGGTGGATCCCTTGAGCTCAGGAGTTCAAGACCAGCCTGGGCAATATAGCAAGACCCCATCCTACAAAAAAAATTTTAATTAGTTAGACATGGCGGTAAGTGCCTGTAGTCCCAGTTATTCAGGAGGCTGATGTGGGAGGTTGGCTTGAGCTTCAGAGGCAGTGGTTGCAATAAGCCAAGGTCACACCACTGCACTCCATCCTGGGCAACAAAGCCAGACCCTGTCTCAAAAACAAAACAAAACAAAATAAAAAGAACACACCAAAAGCACTACCCATAAAGAACCAATTGATAAATTGGACTTTACCAAAATTTAAAACTTATGCTGTTCAAAAAAACATTATTAAAAGAATGAAAAGACAAGCCATTAACTAGGAGAACATGCTTTCAAATCACACATTTAATAAAAGACTTATGTCCCAAACATATAAAGAGCTTTCTAAAGTTAATAAGAAAAAAAAAAAATAAAAATAGAGGAAATATTTTACTAGAAACTTCAAAAAAGACATACAGTAGGCAAATGAAAAGATCATTAGTCATTAGGGAAATGCAAATTAAAACTACAATGAGATAGCAATAGATACCTACTAGAATGCCTAAAATTAAAAGAACTTTTTACATTATGTGTTGACTAGACTGTAGAGCAACTAGAACTGCAAATGGGAGTATAAATGATACAACAAGTTTGGAACATATTTCAATAGTTTCTTTAGAAAACATACATTAACCTGCCACATGATTCAGTTATCCCATGCCTAGGTATTTACTCAAAAGAAATGAAGGTATATTCCATGCAAAGTTTGTAAAATAATGTTCATAAGAGTTTTACATGTCACAGCCAAAAACTTGCAATTACCCAAATAGCCATCAGCAAGTGAATAAATCAGTAAACTGTGATATATCCATAAATGGAATACTATTCAACAATAAAAAGAATGTAGCTACATGAATGAATCTCAATTATGCTAGTGAAAGAAGACATTTAAAATCAGTACACACTATATGATTCTATTTGTTTAAAATTCTATAAATGCAAGATAAGATACAGTAAATAAAAGATTTGTGGTTGCCTGGGGATTGGGGGAGGGAGCAAAGAGAATAGAAATGGGATTACAAAGATGTGATATAATAAGAAATATATACAGATGCTTCTCAATTTATGATAGGGTTACCTCCTAATCAACCTATCATAAATTTAAAATAACCAGATCAAAAATGTATTTAAGACACCTAATCTACTGAACATCTCATTGCTTAGTGTAGCCTACCTTAAATGTGCTCAGAACACATTAGCCTACAGTTGGACAAAATCATCTAACACAATCCCTATTTTTGTTGTTGTTGTTGTTGTTGTTTATTGAGACGGAGTCTCGCTCTGTCGCCCAGGCTGGAGTGCAGTGGCCGGATCTCAGCTCACTGCAAGCTCTGCCTCCCGGGTTCACGCCATTCTC
>NW_012106919.1:1675521-1680671 GCF_000951045.1 Mandrillus leucophaeus
ATTTTTTATTATTTATTTATTTATTTATTTAAGACAGAGTCTCGCTCTGTCGCCCAGGCTGGAGTGCAGTGGCGCAATCTCGGCTCACTGCCAGCTCTGCCTCCCAGGTTCACGCCATTCTCCTGGCTCAGCCTCCCGAATAGCTGGGACTACAGGCGCCCGCCACCATGCCCAGCTAATTTTTTTTGTATTTTTAGTAAAGACGGGGTTTCACCATGTTAGCCAGGATGGTCTGATGGTCTCAATCTCCTGACCTCATGATCCGCCTGCCTCGGCCTCCCAAAGTGCTGGGATTACAAGTGTGAGCCACCGTGCCCGGCCCTTTATTTACCTTTTTTTTTTTTTTAGAGACAGGGTTTTCCTGTGTCACCCAGGCTGGTCTCCAACTTCTGGGCTCAAGCAATCCTCCCACCTCGGCCTCACAAATGGGAATTCTCATTCACTGTTGTGAAAGTGTAAATTGCAGTGAAATTAAGCATCTGTGCCTCCTAAAACCAAGCAATCCCAGATAAATTTGCACTCTTAAAGGTCAGGTATGAAGATGTTTGCGGAGGCATTTTTTGATAGCATGGGTTCAAGGTACTTAGATGTTCATC
This sequence comes from Mandrillus leucophaeus, assembly GCF_000951045.1. NCBI lineage: Eukaryota > Metazoa > Chordata > Mammalia > Primates > Cercopithecidae > Mandrillus > Mandrillus leucophaeus. The sequence continues at coordinate 1,676,118 of NW_012106919.1, forward strand.
ACTGGAAGAACAGGTCAGTAAATTGTGGAGGCCATCACTACAAAATACAGTGCAACACTTTGAAGGAATGAACTATGCATATCTATATAGTAACAAGGGCAGATTTTTTTTTTTTAACATGAGAGTGTAAAAAAAAAAGAAAAGAAAAGAAAAAGAAAAAAAAGGCCAGGCGCAGTGGCTCACTCCTATAATCCCAGCACTTTGGGAGGCCAAGGCAGGCAGATTACAAGAGGTCAGGAGTTCAAGACCAGCATGGCCAACATGGTGAAAGCCCATCTCTACTAAAAATACAAAAAAAAATTAGCCGGGCGTGGTGGCAGGCACCTGTAATCCCAGCTACTGAGGAGACTGAGGCAGGAGAATCACTTGAACCCAGGAGGTGGAGGCTGCTGTGAGCCGAGATCACACCATTGCACTCCAGGCTTGGCAACAGAGGAAGACTGTCTCAAAAACAAACAAACAAACAAAAAACCCAAAGAGGTCTAAAGTCCATTGTATTATTCTCAGCAATTTACTCCCTTCTATCTTTTGCCATAAAACTTGCAATGCCAATACTGCCAATGGATATATTTCCTCATCCCATTGTTGGGTTTAGATAGCATTTGTGGGAGCAGATGTGACACATGCCAATTCAAGTTGAAGTTTTAAGAAGCATCACGAATACTGCCCATTTTTTTTTTTTACTCTTCTTTTTGCAAGAAAATATAGCATGTCCCTCATGAGTATGCTCCTTCAGCCCAGATCCTAAAGTGAGAAGATGGAGGAAGAGAACTTCAATCTCCAACCACAATTACTGGTTTTTAGGATTTTATATTTTAGGATTTTTTTCTTACAGATGGAAATCTAACACAAGTTTTATATCAGAATATCATTTATAAAACTTAAAAATGAGAAATACACATGCAAACAACATAAAAGACTACATATATATCCAGGGGCATATTTTAGTTACATTAGAGTGGATGCCTATTACCAGGGGCAGGAATAAGAGTGGGAAATGGGATACAGGAAATAAAGAAACAAACAAGAGAGACACCTCGCACAGGTTGATGATGATCCTGTGTTAAGAACTAAGCAGTAGCATTAACTCAACTCTCTGCATGTGATGTCCAAAGACAACAAAAACCTCTGGAGTGACAAGTAACTGTTGGAGGAAGGTCCTGGGGGACTTGGAAGAGGAGGGAATTCACTATCCACGTAGAGAAAATCAGCCTTGGGATCACCTCCTTATTCTGAGAGAGAAGCTGAGAGGAAGGATTCTTAGAGATTCTGTTTTCAATGTAACCTGTACCAAAGGTGTTCTTCCAAGTGTGAGTGAGAAAGGGGCTCAAAGAGAGAGAGAGATAACAGAATAATAAATTACTTTTTTCTCAAATAACTCATATTCTTAATGAAAAAACTAAAATGCCCATTTTTGTATTTCAAATCCTACTCATCTATCAAGGTCTAGGCCAAAATCTACCTCATCCAGAAAGATCTCCCCTGGATTCCCAATAGCTCTCCCCTAAATAAATCTACAAATCACTCCTCTTTCTGCTGAAAATCCATAGCATTTATTATGTTAAGTTGTACCTGTGTTTTCTTTTCTGACCAGACTGAAGGATCCTTGAGGACAGCAGTACCTGGCATACCTACACATAGTCGGCCTTCGACAAGTGTTTGCAAAGGTACATGATAATTAAAATGTCAGACAACCAATTATAAAAAATAAATTGGCCAACACGATGGCTCACACCTATAATCCCAGCACTTTGGGAGGCCAAGGCAGGCAGATCATGAGGTCAGGAGTTCGAGACCAGCCTGGCCAACATGGTGAAACTCTGTCTCTGCTAAAAATACAAATATTAGCTGGGTGTGGTGGCAGGCACCTGTAATCCCAGCTACTTGGGAGGCTGAGGCAGAAGAATCACTTGAACCTGAGAGGCAGTGGTTGCAGTGAACCAGCCAAGATTGCACCACTGCACTGCAGCCTGGGCAACAGAGCAAGACTCCATCTCAATAAACAAATAAATAAATAAATAAATAAGTCAAATAACAGATCAGATAGCATTTCAGAAGAGGCTAAGAACATGTTGAGCTGTTCAGGAAAGACTACATGGAAAAGGCCTTTAAAGAAGGGCAGGAATCAGCTAATTAGAGACAGGAAGAGCATTTCAGGCCAAGGGAAAATGCTAAATAAACATTAAGAGTTAGAAGGATTGGAGGGAGGGCTGGGCGTAGTGGCTCATACCTGTAATCCTAGCACTTTGGGAGGCCAAGGCGGGCAGATCACTTGAACTCAGGGGTTCAAGACCAGCCTGCGCAACATAGACCACATCTCTATAGAAAATTTTTAAAATAAAAAAATCAGCTGGGTATGGAGGCCCACACCTGTGGTCCTAACTACTCAGGAGGCTAAGGTGGGAGGATCACTTGAGCCTGGGAATTTGAGGCTACAGTGAGCCATGATTGTGCCACTGTACTCCTGCCTGGGTGACAGAGCAAGATCCTGTCTCAAAAAAACAAATTCCAATAAAATAATTTTATTTATGTTCATAAATGTATTAGGGAAAATTGAGGATATGAGTTTCATAAACATGGGAGTGAGAACAACTTCCTAAGTAAGATAGTAACCTGGAAGCCATAAACATATATGTATGACAAGTCACATAAATAAAAGAAAAAGAAAAAGTAACAGAATAGGAAAAGACATTTTAAAAATATATACAAAGGACTTATTTTCCACAAGATATAAAGAAACTATTACAAATCAATATTAAAAAGACACTCAAGATTTAACAGTTTCCTATCTGGCATGTAAAAAGCTTGGAAGTCATCACTCCATCCTAACAGTAAGTAAAAACCTGAACAAACTGAAAAATCAACACTCTTCTTACATCCACCAGAGTAGTGAGGCCACAGGGCAAATCACTGCCTCCTAAATTGCAGAGACAGGCAGGCAAATGCAGGGAATCACAACTTACCAGAGCAGAAACCCATGAGCAGGAACCAGTACCAGGACACCGAAACCTGAGCTGTAATTGATGAATTGCTGGAGACTCAGTATGGACAACTCTGAGAATTAAAAACTCCAGGGGGAAGTCAGTCATGGGAGGACCCCACATATTGTGAGTTTTACCTCCTAAAGCTCACCAGGCTCTCACAGTAAATATCAGAAAAATATCCCCTGTGCTCCTGGCTGGGGGAAGGAAAAGTAACCATTTCTTTCTTTCTTTTTTTTTTTTTTTGAAACGGAGTCTCGCTCTGTCGCCCAGGCTGGAGTGCAGTGGTAGGATATCTGCTCTCTGCAAGCTCCGCCTCCCGGGTTCACGCCATTCTCCTGCCTCAGCCTCCCGAGTAGCTGGGACTACAGGCGCCCGCCACCATGCCCGGCTAATTTTTTGTATTTTTAGTAGAGACGGGGTTTCACCGTGTTAGCCAGGATGGTCTCGATCTCCTGACCTCGTGATCCGCCCGTCTCGGCCTCCCAAAGTGCTGGGATTACAGGCTTGAGCCACCGCGCCCAGCCTACACAATCCCTATTTTATAAAAAAGTGTTGAATATTCCATGTAATTTATTGAATACTAAAGTGAAAAACAATGTAAGTATTGAAGCAGTTTGTGGAAATAAGTAATTCAAAATCTAAACTGGGCTGGACGTGGTGGCTCACGCCTATAATCGCAGCACTTTGAGAGGCTGAGGCGAGTGGATTGCTTGAGGCCAGGAGTTCAAGACCAGCCTGGCCAACATGGTGAAACCTGTCTCTACTAAAATTACAAAAATTAGCCAGGTATGGTGGCACATGCCTGTAATCCCAGCTGTGTCAGGAGGCTGAGGCACAAGAATTTCTTGAACCCAGGAGACAGAGGTTGCAATGAGCCGAGATTGTGCCACTGCACTCCAGCCTGGGTGACACAGAGAGACTCTGTCTCAACAACAGCAACAACAAAAATCTAAGCTGTTGGTAGACGACTCATATACAAACTTTTTTAAAGAAACAAAATCTGTCCAGGTGCGGTAGTTCACGCCCATAATCCCACCCATTTGGGAGGCCGAGGCGGGCAAATCTCTTGAGCTCAGAAGTTCGAGGCCAGCCTGGCCAACATGGTAGAACTCCATCTCTATCAAAAATTTAAAAATTAGCTGGGCAGGGTGGTGCACGCCTGTAATCCCAGCTACTTGGGAGGCCCAGGCTGGAGAATCATTTGAACTAGGGAGGTAGAGGTTGTAGTGAGCCGAGATCACACCACTGCATTCCAGCCTGGTCGACAGAGCGACTGTCTCAAAAAAACAAACAAAACAAACAAACAACAACAACAAAAAAAACCACACACAAAAAAACCTCTAAAATATTTTGAGCCTTAAGGGAACACAATTATGGCACCTGAGTCACATGACAGGCAGCCATAACCTTTGTTTCTCTGATTAGACGGGCCTTCTTCCTTATCTGCCTTGTTTCGTAAATGTTGTAAATAACTAAAGAGTGTTTAGTGACATTGCACTATGGAAAGGAAGACTCCTTCCTTCTTTATTTACTTACTGTATTTTTTATTATTTATTTATTTATTTATTTA
>NW_012106919.1:1681996-1688537 GCF_000951045.1 Mandrillus leucophaeus
CCCGCCAGAGTCTATTCAAACTATGGGAAGGAAAATATCCAATTACAGCTCTCTGTAGCCTTTACACTGGGGAAGGGAATACTAAATTCCAGCCCACTCTAACCATCTTATCCTACCTAAGGGGTAGAAGGATTGAGAAGCTTTTGTAAGGTGCACAGTCCAGAGGCACAGTCTCAGTAAATGGTGGAGACCTAGCATAGAACTACAGAAGGCTGCCTCACGTCTTAACACCTTAACATATTACTAAACGCCTATTCACAGCATTTCTTTTTGTCCAATACATCGTGCCTGGCTATCAAAAAAAACCTACAAGGCACACCAAAATGCAAAGAAGACAGTTTGAAAAGCCAAAACAGGCACCAGAACCAGACTCAGATATGGCAGGGATATTGGAATTATCAGATTGGGAATTTTTAAAAACTATGATTAATATGTTAAGAGCTCTCTCTAATGGGTAGATAGCATGCAAAAACAAACTGGCAATGTTAACAAAGAGATGGAAATTCAAAGAAAGGAGAAACAAGAAATGCTAGAGATCCTGCTCCATCAATAGCACTGTGACAAAAGGAAGAATGCCTTTGATGGGTTCGTTAGTGGACTGGGTCTGGCTGAGGAAAGAGGCTCTGCGCATAAGGCTACCTCAATAGAAACTTCCAAAACTGAAAAGCAGCCAGACATGATGGCTCATACCTGTAATCCCAGCACTTTGGGAGGCTGGGAGGATTACTTGAGCCCAGGAGTTCAAGACCAGCCTGGGCAACATAGGGAGACCCTGCCTTTACAAAAAAATGCATTTTAAATCAGCCAGACATGGTGGCACATGCTTGTGGTCCCAGCTACTCAAGAGGCTGAGATGGGAGGTTCACTTGAGCCTAGGAGACTGAGGCTGCAATGAGCTGTGATCACACCCCTACACTCCAGTCTGGGCAATGGAGCAAGACCCTATCTCAAAAATAAAACGAAACCAAAACTGAAAAGCAAAGAGGGCCGGGCGCGGTGGCTCACGCCTGTAATCCCAGCACTTTGGAAGGCCGAGGCGGGCGGATCACAAGGTCAGGAGATCGAGACCATGGTGAAACCCCGTCTCTACTAAAAATAGAAAAAATTAGCCGGGCGCAGTGGCGGGCGCCTGTAGTCCCAGCTACTCGGGAGGCTGAGGCCGGAGAATGGCGTGAACCCGGGAGGCGGAGCTTGCAGTGAGCCGAGATTGCGCTACTGCACTCCAGCCTGGGCGACAGAGTGAGACTCCGTCTCAAAAAAAAAACAAAAACAAAAAAAAAAAAGAAAAGCAAAGAGAAAAAAGACTAGAAAGAAGAAAAAGAATAACCAAGAATGGTGGGACAACTATAAAAGGTATAACATGTGTTATGAGAATACCATAAAGATGAAAAAATAGAGAAAGGAACAGAAATATTTGAAGCAATGACTGTGAATTTCCCCCCAAATTAATGTTGGCTACCAAACCCCAGGTCCAAGAAGGTCAATGAACACCAAGCAGGATAAACAACAAAAATGAAACCAACAACAGCAAAAACACTATACCTAGGCATATCATATTTAAAACTGCAAAAAATCTAAGACTCTCACTCTCTCTATATATATATATAGAAAGAAGCCAGAGATGAGAAAAAAAAAAAACCCTTACTTATAGAGAAGCAAAGATAAAAATTGTATCTACCAGCTGGGCGCGATGGCTTATGCCTGTAATCCCAGCACTTTGGGAGGCTGAGGCAGGTGGATTGCTTGAGGTCAGGAGTTCTAGACTAGCCTGACCAATATGGTGAAACCCTGTCTCTACTAAAAATACAAAAATTAGCCAGGCATGGTGGCGTGCACCTGTAGTCCCAGCTACTTGGGAGGCTGAGGCAGTAGAATCGTTTGAACCCAAGAAGCAGAGGTTGCAGTGAACAGAGATCGTACCACTGCACTCTAGCCTAGGCGACAGAGAGACACTCCGTCTCAAAAAAAAAAAAAAAAAAATTATATCTACCTTCTCCTCAGGAACCATGCAAACAAGAAGAGAGTGGAGTAAAATATATATATTTTAAGACAGGGTATTGCTCTATCGCCCAGGCTAGAGTACATTGGCACAATCATGGCTCACTGCAACCGTGACATCCTGGGCTCCAGCAATCATCCTGCCTCAGCCTTCTGAGTAGCTAGAACCACAGGCACACACCACCACACCTGGCTAATTATTTTATCTTATTTTTGTAGAGACAAAGTCTTTCTTTTGTAGAGAAGGGCCCAGGCTGGAGTAAAATATTTAAAGTGTTGAGAGATAAAAACCACTACCTTAGAAATCTGTACCATGTGAAATTATCCTTTAAAAATGAAGGTGAAGTAAAGACTGTCTCAGACAAACAAAAAATAAGAGGATTTGTTACCATTGGACTGGCCTTGCCAGAAATCTTAAAATAAATTCTTTAGAGAGAAGCAAAATAATAGGTCAGAAACTTGGATCTACTTAAAAGAAGAAAGAACATCAGAGAAGGAACAAGTAAAGGTGAAACAAAAACTTTTCTTTTCATACTCTTAATTGTTCTAACAGATAACAGTTTCTTCAAAATAAAAATAGCAACAGTGTATTTGATTATGTATGCTTATATATATTCATATGATTATGTACAAGTGAAATAAATGATAGAAATAATACAAGGGATTAGAGGGAGGAACTGGTATTATTTTATTATTACAGGTACTCACCCTACTGATGAAGCAGTATAGTATCATTTGAAAGTGGATTTGGGTTAGTTATAAATGTTTATTCTGACCACTAAGCAATGTGAAAAAATAAGTATAACTAATATGCTAAGAAAGGAGGGAAAATTGAATCATATGAAATGTTTATTTAAAACCACAAAAGGCAGATAAAAGAGCAGAAGACAAAAATAGGTACAAAGAACAAAAACAACAACAGAAAACAGTAACAAATATGTTAGATATAAATCCAGCTATATCAATAATCACTTTAAACCACAATGGTCTGAATACACCAATTTGATGACAGAGATTGTCAGAGTGATCAAATAACAAGACCCAACAATACTTGTTGTCTATAAGAAATCAAATATAAACAGAAACACTATCTTCATCTCTTTTGCTGCCGTAATAAAATAGCACAGACTGGGCAGTTTATAAAGAACAGAAATTTATGTCTCAGAGTTCTGCAGGTTGGGAAGTCCAAGATCAAGGTGCTGGCAGGTTCCCTGTCTGGTGAGGGCCAGGTGCCTTGAACACCGAATCCTCCAGAGTGGAGGACTGCTGGATCTTCACATGGCAGAAGGGCAAAAAGGATAAACTCCCTCTGTCAAGCCCTTATATAAGGGCATCTAATCCGTTTCATGAGGACTCCACCCTCATAACTTAATTACTTACTTCCCAAAGGCCCCACCTTTCATGGTGTCATACTAATAATGACATTAAGTTTCAACATGAATTCCATGGAGGATGGGGGGTGTTTGTTTTTGTGTTTTAGAGACAGGGTCCCCCTCTGTCGTCCAGGCTAGAGTACGGGGGTGTAATCATAGCTCACTGCAAGCCTCGTCCTCCTGGGCTCGAGGAATCATCCTGCTTTAGCCTCCCGAGTAGCTAGGACTACAGACATTTGCCAGCAGTCCTGGCTAAGTTTCAACATGACTTTTAGAAGGTACACATTCAAATTTTAGAAGGGACACATTCTGCCTCTGGCCCCCACAAAGTCATGTCCTTCCCATGTGCAAAACATTCATTCCATTCCAACAGCCCCCAAAGTCTTAACTCATTCCAGCATCAACTCAAAAGTCTAAGATCCACGGTCTCATCTAAATCACATATGAGGGAGACTCAATGCATGATTCATCCTGAGGCAAATTTCCCTCCAGCTGTGACCCTACAAAACCAAACAACTTACATGTTTCCAAAATACAATAGTGGGACAGGTGTAAGACAGACATTTCTTTTTTTTCTTTTTCTTTTTTTTTTTTTTTTGGAGACGGAGTTTCATTCTTGTTGCCCAGGCTGGACTGCAATGGTGCGATCTCAGATCACCGCAACCTCCTCCTCCTGGGTTCAAGCGATTCTCCTGCCTCAGCCTCCCGAGTAACTGGGATTACAGGCGTGTACCACTACGCCCAGCTACTTTTGTAATTTTAGTAGAGACAGGGCTTCTCCATGTTGGTCAGGCTGGTCTCCAACTCCCGATCTCAGGTGATCTACCTGCCTCGGCCTCCCAAAGTGCTGGATTACAGGCATAAGACACTGTGCTCAGCCCAGGACTGACATTTCTAGTCCAAACTGGAGCAATAAGAAAGAAGGAGTAACAGGTCCCAAGTAAGTCTAAAACCCAAGGCAAACAACATTAAATCCTAAGACTGGAGAATAATCTTTGACTCCATGTCCTCCCTTCCAGACACACTTCCCACAGGAGTTGGGCTCCCGAGCCCCTGAGCAGCCCCACTCCCACAGTTTTGCTGGGCCCAGCCTACACAGCAGCTCCTATGGGTTGGAATAGGGTACCTGTGGCTTTCCCAAGGCTGGCATTGCAAATCCATGACTCAATGGGTCTGAGGTCTCAGGGGTGGTCCTGCCCCCACAATTCTACTAGATATTGCCTTCGTGCAGGATCTCTGTGGCAGCCCTGTTCCTGCAGCAAGTCTTTGCCCAGGCCCTGGGTTGTCTGAGGCATCCTTTCAAATCTAGATGGAGGTAGCCATGCCTCCACAGCTCTTGCACTGTGCACCCTGCAGAATTAGCACTACGTGGACGCTGCCAAGGTTTATGGCTTGTGTCTTCCAGCTGCACCTAGGCCCGCATAGCAAAGATTTTAAATGGCCCTGGGCAGGAAATCCTGAGGTCCCACAGGTGCCCTAGGCACTCCCCCAATACCATTCTGCTTCTAAGGCCCTACCACTCAAAGCCTGTGATGGGCACAGCAGCCACAAAGACCTCCAAAATGCCTTTGGGTCATTCTCCCATTGTCTTGATGGATACCACCTGACTTCCTTCTATCCTTATTAATCTCCTTATCAAACAGTCACTTGGCCACACCTTTGGTTTTCTCTCTAAACATGCTTTTTTATTCTTTACATGGCGAGGCTGAGAATTTTCCAAATCTCTACATTTTGCTTCTCTTTTTTATTAAGAAATTCCATCTTAAAATCGTTTCTCGGTTTGCATTTTACTATAAGCAGGTAGCACCCTGAGCACTTTGCTGCTTAGAGATTCCTTCCACCAAATATCCTAGTTCACCACTTTTTTTTTTTTTTTAAGTTCTGGGATACATGTGCAGAATGTGCAGGTTTGTTATATAGGTATACATGTGCCATGGTGGTTTGCTGCACCTGTCAACCCATCATCTAGATTTTAAGCCCCTCATGCATTAGATATTTGTCCTAACGCTCTCCCTCCCCTTTCCCTCCCAGCCCCCAATAGGCCCCGGTGTGTGTTGTTCCCCTCCTTGTGTCCAACTCCCACTTATGAGTGAGAACACGCAGTGTTTATTTTTCTGTTCCTGTGTTAGTTTGCAGAGAATGGTGGCTTCCAGCTCCATCCATGTCCCTGTAAAGGACATGATCTCATTCCTTTTTTTTTGTTTTTGTTTTTGAGGCAGTGTCTCACTCTGTCACCCAGGCTGGAGTGCAGTGGTGCCATCTCGGCTCACCGCAACCTCCACCTCCTGGGCTCAAGTGATTCTCCTGCCTCAGCCTCCTGAGTAGCTGGGATTACAGGCTAATTTTTGTATTTTTAGTAGAGACAGGGTTTCACCATGTTGGCCAGGCTGGTCTCAAACTCCTGACCTCAGGTGATCCACCCACCTCCGCCTCCCGAAGTGCTGGGATTACAGACCTGAGCCACCACACCCGGCCAATCTCATTTTTTTTTATGGCTGCACTAGTTCACCGCTCTTAAGTTTTGCCTTCCACTGAGTTCTAGGACACGGACATAACACGGCCAAGTTCTTTGCCACTTTGTAACAAAAATGGCCTTTCCTCCAGTTTCCAATTGGAAATTGGCAAATGTTTCTCATTTCCATCTGAGGCCTCATCAGAATAGTCTTCACTGTCCATATTTGTACCAGCATTCTGATCATGATCACTTGGGTAATCATTAAGAGAGAAGCTTTCCCTATATAGCTCTTCTTTTCTGAGCCTTTAGTGTAATAGAATCACCCTCAATACTCCATTCACACCAATGTAAGTTTTTCCATCATTCACGTCAAAACCATTCCAGCCTCTATCCATTACCCAGTTTCAAAGCCGCTTCCAGCTGGGCCCGGTGGCTCACACCTGTAATCCCAGCACTTTGGGAGGCCAAGGCAGGTGGATCACGAGGTCAGGAGTTCGAGACCAGCCTGACCAACATGGTGAAACCCTGTCTCTACTAAAAATACAAAAATTAGCCAGGCATGGTGGCGCGTGCCTGTAATCCCAGTTACTAAGGAGGCTGAGGCAGGAGAATGGCTTGAACCCAGGAGGTGGAGGTTGCAGTGAGCCGAGATTGCGCCACTGCACTCCAGCCTGGGCGACAGAGCAAGACTCTGTCTCAAAAAAAAAAAAAAAAA
>NW_012106919.1:1688587-1722333 GCF_000951045.1 Mandrillus leucophaeus
ACATTTTGCTTCTCTTTTTTATTAAGAAATTCCATCTTAAAATCGTTTCTCGGTTTGCATTTTACTATAAGCAGGTAGCACCCTGAGCACTTTGCTGCTTAGAGATTCCTTCCACCAAATATCCTAGTTCACCACTTTTTTTTTTTTTTTAAGTTCTGGGATACATGTGCAGAATGTGCAGGTTTGTTATATAGGTATACATGTGCCATGGTGGTTTGCTGCACCTGTCAACCCATCATCTAGATTTTAAGCCCCTCATGCATTAGATATTTGTCCTAACGCTCTCCCTCCCCTTTCCCTCCCAGCCCCCAATAGGCCCCGGTGTGTGTTGTTCCCCTCCTTGTGTCCAACTCCCACTTATGAGTGAGAACACGCAGTGTTTATTTTTCTGTTCCTGTGTTAGTTTGCAGAGAATGGTGGCTTCCAGCTCCATCCATGTCCCTGTAAAGGACATGATCTCATTCCTTTTTTTTTGTTTTTGTTTTTGAGGCAGTGTCTCACTCTGTCACCCAGGCTGGAGTGCAGTGGTGCCATCTCGGCTCACCGCAACCTCCACCTCCTGGGCTCAAGTGATTCTCCTGCCTCAGCCTCCTGAGTAGCTGGGATTACAGGCTAATTTTTGTATTTTTAGTAGAGACAGGGTTTCACCATGTTGGCCAGGCTGGTCTCAAACTCCTGACCTCAGGTGATCCACCCACCTCCGCCTCCCGAAGTGCTGGGATTACAGACCTGAGCCACCACACCCGGCCAATCTCATTTTTTTTTATGGCTGCACTAGTTCACCGCTCTTAAGTTTTGCCTTCCACTGAGTTCTAGGACACGGACATAACACGGCCAAGTTCTTTGCCACTTTGTAACAAAAATGGCCTTTCCTCCAGTTTCCAATTGGAAATTGGCAAATGTTTCTCATTTCCATCTGAGGCCTCATCAGAATAGTCTTCACTGTCCATATTTGTACCAGCATTCTGATCATGATCACTTGGGTAATCATTAAGAGAGAAGCTTTCCCTATATAGCTCTTCTTTTCTGAGCCTTTAGTGTAATAGAATCACCCTCAATACTCCATTCACACCAATGTAAGTTTTTCCATCATTCACGTCAAAACCATTCCAGCCTCTATCCATTACCCAGTTTCAAAGCCGCTTCCAGCTGGGCCCGGTGGCTCACACCTGTAATCCCAGCACTTTGGGAGGCCAAGGCAGGTGGATCACGAGGTCAGGAGTTCGAGACCAGCCTGACCAACATGGTGAAACCCTGTCTCTACTAAAAATACAAAAATTAGCCAGGCATGGTGGCGCGTGCCTGTAATCCCAGTTACTAAGGAGGCTGAGGCAGGAGAATGGCTTGAACCCAGGAGGTGGAGGTTGCAGTGAGCCGAGATTGCGCCACTGCACTCCAGCCTGGGCGACAGAGCAAGACTCTGTCTCAAAAAAAAAAAAAAAAAGCCACTTCCACTAAGACCAAAACAATGCACCTCTCCACAATCTCTTCCAGAAGACAGAAGCAGAGGAAATACTTCCTAACTTATTCTATAAGTCCAGCATTACTGTAATACCAAAACCAGACAATGACATTATAAGAAAACTACAGACTAATATCTCTCATGAACACAGATGCAAAAATCCACAAAATACAAGCAAATCAAGTCCAATAATATATGAAAAGAATTCACCAACTGGGATTTATCCCAGATATGCAAGGCTGATTCAACATTTGAAAATCAATTAATATACCCTATCACATTAACAGTCTAAAAAGGAAAAATCACATGATCATATCAATAAACGCAAAAAAAAATTCAGCAAAACCCAACACCCATTCATGATACTCTCATCAACTAGGAATAGCGGTAAACTTCCTCAACTTGATAAAAAAACATGTACAAAAACCCTATAGCTAACATATTTAATGTCAAACGTACTTACTAAATCAGAGTGTTATCATTGCATAGTGGAAACTCAGGTTGCTATGCAGGGGTGAAGATATTTCATCAGAAGGAAAAATAACACAGACTCCAGAATCGTTTCTAGTCATCCAACAATCATTTATTGTTCACTATTCTAGGAGTTGTAACACTTCTCAATATGTTCAGGAGAAATGAGAGGAGTAACTATCTCATTACTAAATAATTGTGCACAGTGGGAGTAGAATGTCTTGACCATTAACTGCACAAAGCTGCTATGAGCAGAGGCACGATGGTCATGTTGACATGAACCAGGAAGTCTTAAAAGGGTAGATGGTTGGGGAAAAAGTGAGTGTATGACGACAGGCATAATCAGAGAACTCACAAGAGATGTCAAATTTAGGAACTTTGAATTGAGGATCTCAAATCACAGTAATGGATAAGATTGCTAAGGTAGTGGCTCTCAAAGAGGTTCATAGTAATATTAAGCTGTTATTTGTTCTTGCTTCCCTCATTCTCTCATGGGTATACAATGGAGTTTTCCAGAGGGTACATTATCACACCAGACTGAATGTAGAAGCACATAAGAGAATTCTATTAAGCCAGATATTAAAGATAGAGTATTTGCAAAAATGTTAAATAATGCCACTCTTTTCACTCTTTTTGTTTTGGAAATTATAGGTATTTTCCCATAAAAATATGGTATTAATATTAACAAGTATTAGGGTTATTATTGCTAATAAACAAATTAAAATTAAAATAAATATTTTTAAATGTTTCCATTTTGATCTTATAAAATACGTTTAAAGCCAGGTGCAGTGGCTCATGCCTATAATCCCAGAACGTTGGGAGGTTGAAGCAGGAGGATTGCTTTAGCCCAGGAGTTCCACACCAGCCTGGGCAACATAGTGAGACCTCGTCTCTAAAAAAAAAAAAAAAAATTTTTAAATTAGTTAGGCATGGTGGTGCATACCTGTAGTCCCTGCTAATCAGGAGACTAAGGAGGGAGGGTGGCTTGAGCCCAGGAGTTCAGGGCAAGCCATGATCGTGCCACTACACTCCAGCTTGGGTGAGAGAGCAAGGCCCTGTCTCAAAAAATAAAAATAAAATAAAATCTTATATTTTAGTCTTTAGATTTACAGAAAAATTGCAAGGATAGTACAAAGTGCCCTTATATCCCAGTTTTCCCGATTATAAACATCTTTCTTACACTACAAATGTATGGCACAGTTGTCACAATCCTGGACCAATACTAATACATTATTATTAACTAAAGTCCATACTTTGTTCAGAACTCCTCAGTTTTTCCCCAATGTCCTTTTCCTTTTGCAGGATCCTATCCAAGATATAATATTACATTTACTTGTCATGTCTCCTTAGGCGCCTCTTGGCTGTGTAAGTTTCTCAGACTTTCCTTGTTTTTGATGACCTTGACAATTTTGAGGAGTGCTAGTAAGGTATTTTGTAGAATGTTCTCCTGGTGGAATTTACCAGGTGTTTTTCTCATGATTAGACTGGGGTTATGGGGAGGAGGACCACAGAGGGAAAGTGTTGTTTTATAGTATCATTTCAAGGGTACACACTACCAACCTGACACTGGTATGTTGACCTTGATCACGCAGTGAGGTTGTATTTGTCAGCTTTCTCCACTGTGAAGTTGCTTTTCCCCTCCACACTCCCCGTCTGTACTATACGCTTGGAAAGAGGTCACAATGCATAGCCTGCACTTAAGTGGTAGGGAGTTGTATTTCACCTCCTTCAGGGCCGAATACCCACATACATTATTTGGAAGTCTGTATGGGAAATTTGTCTCTTCTCTTCCATTTGTTTATTCATTCAATCATTTATTTGTATCAGCATGGACTTATGTATATTTAATTTTATGCTTTGGGTTACAATCGAAAACTATTTTATTTTGTTGCGCAAATTGTCCAGTTTTGGCCACTGGGAACTTTTCAGTTGGCTCCTCCTTATGTTAATTTTTAACATGGGTAGCTATTACCCACATAAACAAAAGCTCTTTGGGGTCCTCGATAGATGTGTGAGTGTAAAGAGCTCCTAAGACCAAAATGTTTGAGAACCACCGCTCTAGGGATCCTCTGGCTGACCCGAAACCCCGGTGTGTGTGCGCGCCTCGTCTGCACGCCGGAGTTGTGGTCTGGTAGAAGCAAAGTAGGCCACACTCGCCTGCCCTTGGGAACCCCCACTTCTCCGTGCCACGCCCGCTCCTAAGGTTTTCTCCCGGTCTGAAACGCGGGGGTCCCCAAGAAGACGAAGCTCAGGCTGCCATGCGTTTCCCGCGAACGCCACGGCGCGGCGCCCGGCTCACAGGGCGAGTCGCCCACCCGCGAGTCGGGAAGGGCCCGGCATCTTGGCTAAAGCTCAGCGTTCTCCTCTGGGGCTGGGGCCCTGGCCAGGCCTGGTCTGAGCGGTCTCCCCTCACTCTGCGGCTCGCTCTCCCGGGCTACTCCGGCGCGCAGGTGCTGCGCCCGCGGGAGAGAGCGATCCTGCGGCAGTCGCGGACACCGGGAGGAGCCGCCCAGCTCTCCTCTCGGGAGCGCGTCTCGGTGCCCTCCAGCTGCCGGTCCCTGCTGAAAGCATCCGGACAGCTCCCCGGGCCGCGGCCCTGGGGCCCGCCAGAGCCCTGCCCTGCACCCCACTCTTTCCTCTCTGGCCCGGAGGGCTGCGCCGGGCAGACCCTTTCCTCTGCAAGACAGAGACGAGCAGCGATAAACGGCTAAAGCTGGAGACCTGGCTAATTGATACAATAAGTTCTCTAATTGCCTCGAAAATAAGGTAATGATTTGACAGAGGGAATGCTTTGATCTTATCAGGCAAGAGAGACCTCTCCAAAGGAAACCTCAGAGAAGGGCTGGAGGCCTCGGACTTGGGGGTGTAAAGCCCAGTGCTTTCCCCACCCTCCCCCAACCCTGCGTGTCCACGGTCCCCAGCCTCACCCTCCGGCTTTTCACGGAAAGACCCTTCTCCTGTGATGACTGGAGGAGAGTATACACACATAACACATGGGTTAGGAGAGGAGGAGGGGGTGGGTTCTGGGTTTTTCAGGAACAGGAGGATGGCTGAAATGATTGGTCCAGTTTTAGAGAGGCTATAGAGAAGGAAATTGGGGGAGAGGGGATTACAGACAGGGACTATGGAAAACCTGACTTGGCTCAAGTCTGATGATGTTTCTTACACAGTGAGGGCTGCTGATTTGAGCTTTTCAGGCAGGAGGGAGTAACAAAGGGAGGAGAACTTTGAGTGTCCTGCCTTCTCCAAGAATCTGCACACACACTCACACACACACCATTGCTCTGCGCTGTGGGTGTCCCTGCCTGGCAGAGGCCCCAGCACAAAGAGGATTAGAGAGATGAGCTAATCTGGTTTGTATCCCAGACATGGCCCCAGAAAGGGACCTTGTCCACCCTGATATGTAAGGATGTGAAGGAGTGAGGAGTCTTTCTTTGGGGGCCTGCTGGCTGACAGTACCAGAGACCCCACTCCACTGGAGTCCCTAGGATACTGCAGTCCTGACTTCAGGGTCACATTTAGGAAGCAGAAAGACAGTCCCACAGAAGGAACTAGATCTCTACCCTACTTGTTTCACCAGTGGGGAAACTGAGGCCTGAACTGGGAAAGTGATTTACAGAGTCATGCCAATAGTGCATGGCTGAGTTGGGGGAAAAACCCCTCAGGTTTTCTGACTTTTTCTGGTCCAGTGCTCCCTGTACCGTGTTGCAGGAGCTGCGAGGGGGAGGTATGAGACAGAGAGAGGGCAGGAGAAAGAAAGAGACAAAGACAAAAGCAAAGATTCACACCAAGGAAAATAGAGGGGCGCGCACCCACACACACATGCACAGAGAGACGGAGAAAGACACAGAAAGTCAGAAAAGACATGGAGAGACAGGTGGAGAGAGCGAAGAAAGAGCAAGACAAACGGTCATACAGATTCATACAGAGAGATACACACGGAGAGACAGGGAGTGACACAATCTGACGGAGACAGGCAAGAGACAGGGATTCAGAAAGAGAAGGACAGAGACATTCAGACAGGGAGGGGGAGGCAGGCCAACTGAGACACAGAGAGACAAATGAAGACAGGGAGATAAACACAAGAGACAGATGCAGATAGAAGCAGAATGACAGAAACATGAGCCAGAGAGAGACCCAGTGAGATGGAGACTCAGAGAAGAGACATGGGGAGAGTATGAGAACAAGAGGCAGAGTGAACTGAGGAAGGCAGAGTGGGAGGGAGGCAGGCCATGCCCTCTGCAGATATTTGTCCATTGGAAACAACTCTCACTTATCATTCTAGGGCCCAGAACAGGTGGTAGGGAGAGAAAGAGAGCTCAGTGCTTAGCCTGTGTGATACAGGCAGATTGGGAACCCTCCCTTGGGGAGAGGCTGGTCAGTGACCACCCAGGATCCCAGCAGCACACCCACTGGCCTCACACAGAACCTGGGCCACCCGCCCAGAATGGCCGTCAGCCCGCCCACCGCCTGGCTCCAGTCTGATTACAGCCAAAGTGCCAAAAGGCTCCAGACACCCCCATTCCCTGCCCCCATCATCTCACCTCCCCAAGCCTCCTCTCTTCCTTCCCCTTTAGATCCCTCTCTTCCTTTCTTCCTGGTCCTCAGGGGAGCAGTTTGTGCCCCAGTTTAGCCACTAGCTGTGAGGAAAGGGGTCCTCGTCCATCAAGCCCCCTTTCCTGGTTTGGGGCTGGATGCTCCTTCCCTCCAAAGCCCTCTTGGTCTGGCCTCTTTGAGACACGTTCCACGCCTCGCCTAAGAGCTCATAAATACCAAGGAGAGGCCAGCCAGGCTGTGTACAAAGCGTGGATCCCCACTCTCCCCCCTGCCCCCCCACCCTTTAACAGCTCCTGGGTTCCTCCCAAGCTTCCTTTACTTCCCCAGACACCTGCATGGGGTGGCAGGGCAAGAGGTGAGGCATTAGTTACCTGTGTGAACCTGGCCCTATTTCAAATAAGACCTGCCTCGGTTTGCAAAGAAATCTCAGGAAAGGCGTCTCAGGGCCCCTTGTGCAAGCAGCAGGCTCAGGAATTCCTTGACTCCCATCCAAACCTCCCCCCAGCCCCTTCTTGGCCTTTCTCTCTGCTCATTACCATCCACACCACCTCCCACCCACCGGGAAAAAGAGAAGGTCATCGCCAAAGGGGCCCAGGGAAGGGGAGCCTTCTGGAGGATAGAGCAGGGCGGGGTAAGAGCTGTTTACCCACACCCCAGCTCCCCTTAGCTCATCTCCCCTCCCATCCAAGGGCCAGCAAAAATTCAAAATCATTCAGCCACGCATAGCTGAGAACAGAGTGAAGAGAAATCTTAACTCTGCCCCACGAGAGAGCAGAGCATAAGGTGATATCAAGGGTGAGAGTGGACCCTTCTTCTTTGGTCACCCACTTTCGAAAGGACAGAAGGAGGCTCTAGTGCCACTATGAGGAAGAGGGTGGACCCGACTCTGCTGGCTGGGTAGACCTGGCAGCCTTGAGGGGACCTGGGATTCTTCCTCAGGTCTCTGCTGATACAGTTCACCACGTCTGCAGCACAACCCTTGAACCTCAGCAGAGCCTAGTGTGCCACCAGCAGACAGTTTTATTATATTTCCGTGAAAATGCCTTGGGCGTAATGCCTTTTGCTCCTTGTTATTTAGGATACCCTGGCCAGTGTTGGGCACACAGCAGGTGCTCAGTAAGTGCTGACTTGACTCCATGCAGGGTTCTACAGACGAGAACTTAACTCTCAGACCAGTGACTCCTCCCTCTGGCTCCCAGAAGTGAGAGTGACAGTGTGTGGAATAAAATGAAGATGCAGGTCAGGAGCTAGCTTGAGCCTCTGGCCTTGACCCTCTGCCTGGCAGCCCCACAACAGGCCTTTGCGTGAGGAGCTGAGCTCTCCAGTAGTGTCTAGGACCTTGAGACTGGAAGTTTATTTTGAGATTTGAAGCTCCAAAGAGGCAGATCCCGGAAAACCTCTTCTCTGGCTCCATATTTGTTCTCTAGTTAAGTGGTTGAGTGCAGCTCTTGCAGTCAGCTGGCTCCTGCAGCCTGGAATTCCTCCTGGGGAGCGGCGGACTCAGAGGAGAGGGGACGAAGCAGCAGAAGGAGCCAAGCCCCAGCCTAGGTTGTCCACTCTGGGGGCAGAGGTGACTTGTAAACCTTAGAGAGAAATCTAGTCCCCTCACCCACTTCCTTCCCTCTCAGAGCTGCTGATGTTTCTGGCCACCCCCTGCCCCTGGCCCCCACCGCCCTTCAGCTCAGAAACATGCTTTTAATTTTTTTTAAATTTCTATTTATTTATTTTGAGACAGGGTCTCACTCTGTTGCCCAGGATGGAGTGCAGTGGTGCATTCATGCCTCACTGCAGCCTTGACCTCCTGGGCGTAAACTATCCTGTTGCCTCAGTCTCTCAAGTAGCTGGGACCACAGGTGTGCATGACCACACCTGAGTAATTTAAAAATTTTGGGGGGGTCTCACCGTATTGAACAGGCTAGTCTCTAACTCCTGTGCTCCAGCCATCCTCCCACCTCGGCCTCCCAATGTGCTGGGATTATAGGCGTAAGTCACCAAGCCTGGGCCTCAAAAACATGCTTTAATACTTGAGCATCTATGTTGTGCCAAGACACAGTCCCACTTGACTATAAAGACAGCTCAGGCCAAAGAAGGGGCCTCTGAAGTGATTTGGGGGCTCATGTGGGCGAGTCCACTCTAGGTTAGGGCTGATGTGATCATATTCAGCCAACTTTCTCTCTCCCCGCTCTTCCCACCAACCCCAGGCCCATATGTAGAAATAAACACAGGGCCAGAGTCACACCCAGGTCTAAACACACAGGGGAGTCTGGGAGAGGCTGCTGGAGCTCCAAGACTGCCCTGTGTAGGGATGGGGCCGGGCTGGGAGGAGGTGAAAGAGTGGTCCAAGGAAAGGGGCCCAGCCAAGAATGAGCCTGGGCTCATTCCTCTCCCACCTGCCCCTCTCAGGAAAACTAGGCACAGCGTCTGTGCCTTTCTAAGGAAATAGCCGGGCCAACTGGAGCCCGCCTGACAAAAAGAAAGGGAGAGAAGGGGAAGAAAACAAGTTAGCTGGTTGGTCACAAAGGATATAGTCCCAGTTTCTGTGCCAGGAAGTCGACCCTGAGAGGTCTCTGTATTCAGTCCACTCCAACTCCCATCCAACTCCAGCCCAGCCCCCACTTTCCACCCAAGTGGGGAGCACTGCCTCTCATTCATGACTTGGAGCACCTCAGGGACTCATCTGAATTCTCTTCCTCCGTGGCACACTCCGCTCCAGCTGGATGGCCTTTTCGATAGCCCTCATACACCAGCTCACTCCTGCCTTTGGGTCCCTGTACCGGCTCTGCACTCGGCTTGGGATGCTCTTCACCAGGAAGCTGCCTGGCTCATTTCCTCACCTCCTTCAAATCTCTGTTTGAATGTCACCTTAATGAGGCCTACCGTGATCACCCTAGTTGCAACTGTAACCATCCCCTTGATTGTGCTCTCTTTACCACTGCACTTACTACTTTCTAACATGCTCTGTTTTACTTCTGATGTTTATTGTTTACGGTCTATCCTCCTGCAATAGAATGCAAACTCCATGAGGGCATAGATTGTTCACCAATGTGCCCCTAATGCCTAGCACAGTCCTGGCATGTGATAGGAAATAAGTATTTGTTGAATCAATGAATGCACTCAGCACCTTACCACAGAAAGTGGGGGTAAAGGAGTGTCACTGTAGGTTGGGGACAGGAGAGAAGTGCTTGCAGCTCCTTCCCGCTCTGCCCACCTGGCCATCACCCACAGAAGATGGGGCTGTGGAGTGACGGGCGCTAGGACCAGGAGGCGGTGGGAGATAGGATAAAAGTTCCTCTGAAACCATCTCCACTATCTCTGTCTCTGAGATGTCTGCCCTGTGTAGGGATGGGGCCGGGCAGGAAGGAGGTGAAAGAGTGGTCCAAGGAAAGGGGCCCAACCAATAATGAGCCTGGGCTCATTCCTCTCCCACCTGCCCCTCTCGAGAAAACTTTAGGTTCCTCTGAACCTGAGCCAGCTGCACTCCATCTGCTTACACTCGGGAGGCACCTCTAACGCCACCACCGCCCCCAACCCCCAGCCAAGGACTGACAGTGAATTTGGGGTTGGGGAGCATCGGCAGTAACTAGTTAGTTGTTTACACCAGGACTTTAAAATCACATGAGGAGGCAGGAAAGACACCTGCGAGGTGGGAGAAACTGAGGCTGAAGAAGGGACTGGAGCGGGACCCCAGGTGAACTCTGAACTCTCGAAGTTGGAAGGCCAAGGATTTTAAAAAGAATTTTAGTTCCAAGGGCCACTGCGCCCTCAGGGGCTGTACCTGCTATCCTGGGAGGTTTGAGGGTTGGGGTAGTGGGGAGAGGAGAGTCACTTACGGCAGACTGCACCTCCCCACCCCTTCCCGATTTACCACGCCCCCAGGCGATCTGCGGGTGGAGGGAGGGTGAGAGAGCAGTGGGGAGGAGGCACGATGGGAAGGCGAAGGAGGGAAAAAGCTCCAGGGCTTCCACCCTCTCGGCAGGACCCCCACCCTGGCCTCTGGTGCGGGAAAACCTTCCAGCTGTTTCTGATTCTTTCATACTCTCAGCCCCGCCCGAGAGGGTGGAGGACCGAGGCACAGAGGGGGAGCGGGGAGAGACTGAGCTCCGCCGAGCCCCGGCGTAAGGGGCGGGGAGTCCGCAGGTGCCCCCTTAACGTCGGCAGTCGATTCCCGGTCCGTAAAGAAAAGCACCCGGGCCGCGCAGGCCGGGCAGGCAGGAGCCAGGTCTAAACGTGATGCGTTGGGGGTGGGGGGTGCAGTGGGTCGGAGGAAGCAGGGCGATGAGCTCTAGCTGAAAGCATCCCCTGCCCGAAGCCGACTGCCCACGGCGCCCCTGTAGGCAGTGTTGAAAAGGTAGTCAAGACCCCCAACTCCCGGTGGCAGGGACTCCACCCATTTCACAGAAGCGCAAGGATGGAGGAAATGAGTGCATCCTCCGTGCTCAGCGCCAGTGTCACTGTAGGTTGGGGACAGGAGGGAAGTGCCCGCATCCCCTTGTTCCGCCAGCCTGGCCGTCACCCACAGAAGTGGGGCTGCCGATTGAAGGGCGCTAGGACCCGGTGGCGCGGTGTCGGCAGGGACTGGGCGCTCCGGGCGCAGGAGGGAGCCGCGGCGCCCCGTCGCAGCGCGCGGGAGCAGGTGGGGGAGCGGTGCGGTGGCGCGCTGGAGCCCCGAGGGGCGGAGGCGGCCGCTACACCTAGGGCGCCGCGGAGCGCCCCGGGCTTGGCGCGGGCGGAGCCGCCCTAAGGGCCGCGCGTGTCCCCGGCCTCGGCCCCGCCCCGCCCCGTCCAATGAGAGCCCGCGGCCGAAGGGGCTGTCCGCACACTAGGCCCGCAGCTCCCTTCTGCGCCGCAGACCCCCTGACATCGCACCCGGTGCTCAGGCAGCGGGCCCCAGATCCCGGGTTCGGCGCGCCGTCGTCGGCTTCCGGACACTGCAACTTGCGCCCCTCTCTGGGACCCTGCTCCCGGGCTCTGGACCCCAGGTGACCCTAGGTCCCCAGCCGCCGGCGAACCCCATGGCCCCCCAGGGGGGTGAGGTAGGAGCAGCGTGAGTACCCCTAGAAGGTGCCCCGTCCACGCCCCTCCGGGCTGCGCGGCGGGAGTCTTCGGGGAGCTATGCTGAGACCGGGTGGTGCGGAGGAAGCTGCGCAGCTCCCGCTTCGGCGCGCCCGCGCCCCGGTCCCTGTGCCCTCGCCTGCGGCCCCCGACGGCTCCCGGGCTTCGGCCCGCCTAGGTCTTGCCTGCCTTCTGCTCCTGCTGCTGCTGACGCTGCCGGCCCGCGTAGACACGTCCTGGTGGTAAGTGGGGCTCTTAGGCTGGGCGGGTGAGGCGCTTGGTAGGAGAGGCCCGGAGGCGCCTGGAGGGATTGGCTGCTCACTGGACCAGGCTGTCGCTTCGACGGAGTTGGAGAACATTCGGGCAGGACTGTCACTGAAATCTGAAGTCCCGGGGTGGCGGGAGGGTGAGGCGCCGCGTCTTACACGCCTGGTGAGAAAGGCGCGGGGCATTTGGAGCCAGGACGCCCGGTGGTCGCGGCTCCTTAGGCCTCCGTGTGCTGTACCCCTTCTATTTCAGCTCAAGCTCCTTAGGGCAGAAGCTACCTTCCGAGTTTCCCTCAGGGTGAGTTCAAGGAACCAATGACCTTCCAGGGGCCGCAATAGCTTCGCCGGGGCACCAAACGTCTAAGGTCGCCCTCTGAGAGGTGGAGAAAAGGGCAGCTCGCTAGTCTAGCCCACCCATACCACAGGAAGGCTTTGGTGAGGCAGCAGCACCCAGCCGAGGCTTAGAAATGGAATCGAGGCAAAATTTACCCCATTAACTCCCACAATTAAAACAAAATGCATGGGTTTGCATTATCTAGGCGTTTGTCTTTGGCCACCGTTTTGAGGCTGTCACTTGGAAAATTTGTCTCCCTCCCTTCTTCCTATTCTTTCCTATCTCCCATTTCTCCCCTCCAAGAGCCAGAAGGCTGCGGAGTCCAAAGGTACTAAGAGAACCCCTCCCCAGATTTCTTGCAGGCCCTAGACTCCAGACACTTCACAAGAGGGCAGATGAGGCAAAAAGGCGTTACAGATCCACTGGATGTCTGGTGTCTGTTCTTTTTAGAATCCTCCCTGCCCACTATTCCTTGGATGGCACTCATCACCTCCCCGTAGGAGAAGGAGCTGCTTTCTCTTCTTCCCCACCCTGGGGAGAGGGCAAGGCAGGGAGAGTTGAACCTAGAAAAGACTCAGTCTTTCCTCTTCACCCCGCAATCAAACTGGCCTGTTGGAGTGGGCTATTGCCCCTCTCCACCATGCAGTGCCCCCCTTCCTTTCCTAACTCCGTTCTTTTTCCCGTGTAAGCCCCCCTCCCCCAAGTGTAGTCTCTTCTCCCCTTGCACCCTGTGGCTTTTCTTCTCTTGACTTGGAATCTTGGCTGAAGGGTGAGGGGTAGCTGGCCGAGGGGCCGCCAGCTTGGGCTGCAGATTCCTATCATTTCAAGATGCGTCTCTCCTCATCCCAACCCCCACTCCCTGTTTTCCTGTTTCAGAAAAATCTCTCTTTTGGATTTTTTTTTTAATCTCTGTAGTGTTGGGGAAGGCTGGGAGGGGGGGGTTCTGGATGGGGGAACAGAGAGGCCTATATCTTACATCTGGCTTGAAACATTCTTTTAGAAAGGGAAAGGGGAGAAGGGGGATGAGAAAAACCTTTCAGAGTTTTGAGTGAGATCAAAGCCACCTTTTGCCTTCATGAGCTTGGTCTGGCTGGGTGGGGACTTGGCATCTTTAGGGTCTTTGTTGAGATAACGTGAAGTGACCACTGCCCATCTTTATCTGGCCCAGATGGCAGTTTGCTTTTTGGGACTCTTGATTGCTTCTTACCAGTTTGGGATGTAGTCTGGGGGACCGATTGGTGTTTGGGTGAGGAAGTGTCACTCTGGTAATTTCAGCATCCTGGCAGCGGTTCCTAAAGACCCAAATGGGGGTCTTCCCAGTCCCCATTTTGTACCCTTGACTACTCCTTCTCCCTTTTCCTTTCTCCCTCTACTACCCTCCCCTGATGTGGTTCATATTAAAGATTCTGGAAAAAATTCCTGGGTGAAAGAGCTAGGGAGGGAGGGAGGTGACACACAGAGTGACTTAGCAGCCCTTGTGAAAAGGAGGAAGGCTGCAACAGGGCCAGGTTGGGAAGTGCGTACAGAGGTTGTTTCAGCCTCCTTGCTCTACACCTGTCATAGTTACAGGCCCAGATGCCTGCCTCAGTGATCACCACTTGTGGGATAAGGTGAAAAGCTACCTTCTAAAGGCAGGCTAAGCCCCCAAGCTTTTCTCTTAGGAAAAAACCAGCAAGACTGATGTTCGTACAACCCTTGGAAGAGAAATGTGTGTTGACTCTGGTGCGTCCATGTTCCACTCTGGAGCAGAAGGCCATCATTTTCACCAGTTAATAGTTGGATTTTTCTTATAGCTTGAGATTCTTCCCGTTACTCTCTAACCACTGCCCTCCCTCTCTATCTATCCTAAACAGACCAAGAAATAGGGGGGTCCGGCATGGGCTTTCCTGTTCCATTTTGCATTCTGTAGGGTGTTGGATGTAGGGAATCACGAGAACAGGATTGTGTTCATAAGCTCACAAAGGGAGAGAAACACAAAGTGGTGTCATATTGTTAGCATTACTGTTAGCAACAGCAGTTACTTTTAATAAGCCCTTACTGAGCTTCAGGTACTATGGCCAAACACCTTATGAGCATGATCTTTGTCAATCTGAAATAATCCAGTGAGATAAATTCTATAATTATCATCCTTATTTCACAAATGAAAGTGATGCATTAAGAGCAGATTCATGGAGGCTAATAGTGCTATCCCTTTGTTCAAAGTCCTATATGTGGTGGGCTGAACCATGTACACTAGGGGCTGTACACGAAAGGAGGAAAGAAAAAAAAGTGGATCCTTGGCCCATTTGTGTCTTTAATATACAAACATAAAACATCTGCAGATAGGCTGGCAACTGTTGACAAGTAAAGCTGTGATGGAAATGGAAGTTTATGGCTGACTAGAGGGAGAAGGGAGTTGGGGATAAATCAGAACAGTTAGGTGTTTATTATAGTGATTGCATACCTACTATGTGTCAGGCACTGTTCTCAGT
This sequence comes from Mandrillus leucophaeus, assembly GCF_000951045.1. Taxonomy (NCBI): domain Eukaryota; kingdom Metazoa; phylum Chordata; class Mammalia; order Primates; family Cercopithecidae; genus Mandrillus; species Mandrillus leucophaeus. The sequence goes on from NW_012106919.1 coordinate 1,703,201, forward strand.
ACTGGGGATACTGAAGTGAACAAAACTGACAAAAAGCCCTGCCTTTGTGGAGCAGTGCATCCAAACCATGTGGGGATCTTGGTGAAATGCAGATTCTGATACGGTAGGCCTTGGGTGGGGCCTGAGTGTGTGCATTTCTAACAAATCCCCAGATAATACAGATACTGCTGTTCTGGGGACCACGCTTTGAGTAGCAAGGGGCTAGAGTAGTGTATGCTTCACTTTGTCAAATGAAGGGATGTGAATTGTCCAAAAGCAGGTGAAGAGAAGCATTCTGGGGCAGGAAGCTGGGAAGGAAGTGAAGAACTTCCAGAAGGAAAAAACAAAGCTAGAGTCGGGGCATCTAACACTCTACCAGACCATGAGGTGGGAGATGCCTTAAATATCTTTGTATCCCTAACATCTGAGCTCAGTGCTTGGCACATGGTAGGCATTTTGCAGTCTGGTGTTGAACTGAGAGGAAGATGGGGTTAGCCTCAGGCTCAGCTTTATTGGAGGCCTCCTACACTAACTACAAGGGGCTGACTGCTGGAGAGCAAGCAAGCGCCTTGCTCTGTGGCGTCTTGAGGCAGTTACATAGTGGAGTAAGGGTGGTAATAGAGACACTTAATTATCTTCCCATCTTAGATACTGAAGAGATGTTCCCACACTCAGTGAGGATGTAATAAAAAGGACCTATGTGGGCTGCAGCAGAATGGACTTAAGTCAGACCACAAGAAGGACTTTTTGCCCGAGTTTGGCCTGCCCCAGACTGTCTCACGAGGGCTGGGTTATTGGTCTGTCATTCCCATCCAACCCTCCTCACCCAAGCCCCAGTAGGAAAAAAAAAAAAAAAAACAAACACCCATTGCCTAGAGCAGTACTTGGGCTGAATTAGGGAAGCTGAACAGTGGTGAGACAGGGACAAGCTCCAACTTCAACGGTCTTGATTCTCCAAACAAAGCACCACAGCAGTGGGTGTAACTCTGGGCTGTGCGTCAGGCAGCCCTTTCCGGCCTGGCCCTGTCTGGGGTGTTTATTTTGTTTGTTCCTGGAAGCTGTTGCCCTGATGGACAGTGCTGGGGATGCTGATTCCATGGGATTTGTTAGGGGAGGGCCAGCCCTCTCACCCCTTCCCCGGGACAGATGGGCCCCATCAGCCCTGCTGAGTTCCCGAAGAGGCAAGCATCAGCCCTCCTTGTGTTTGTTTGAGTTGGTGTCACCAGTGGTGATCCAGTCTGTGGGTGAGGGCCGGCTGTGGGAATGCGGGGGGGTGGTAGGGGGGGACACAGAGCCCAGGGCAGTCTAGCTTTTCCCCTCCCCACACCAGCTGCCCTCCCTTCTCCTCACCCACTTCTAGGCCCATTTTGGGGCCGTTCCCAAACCACAGGCTCATTCATAGCTCAAACCAAGTCTTTTCTGTCTGCAGTAGCAATTGCTCTCCATGGCCCCCACCTGTTCAAAAAAGGGAGGGAGGACAGCCCTTTGATGCGTTCTGGACAGGAGAATAGAAAGTTCCCAGCAAATCAAGGAAGGTGCTATGGGGTTAAAGGGAGAGAAAGAGAATGAGAATGGAGCTGGGCTGTTGAGCTGAAGGAAGTGGGCTAATGGGTCAGATGTCATTTGGTGGCCTCTTGGGGAAAATGGGTGATATACTCCTGTTTTCTCTCTGAAATATTCTTCCTGAGGCTTGTGGTGGGATCCAGGGTTAAAACTGAGTGAAGAGAAAATATTGCCTTGAGAAACAATAATAACTCTGGCAACCCACCTATTCTTTAGTAGCCCATCTGAATTGACCTTCTTTTAATTGTTCATATTGGACAGACTGGAGACTGGAGTGTGGGGGGAGTCACCCTCTTACTTATCTTGGCCTTTGGCTTCCCACTGCAAACAGCCTGTGCAGTTCCATCCAGGTTAGGGAAGATGGTTTTAAAGGTTCATTCGTTAAGAAAGGTCCTGGGGCCTGGAAATAAAGGGTTTGAGGAGGAGAGTAGAGGGTGGGATCTTCCTCCCCAGACCTCACAATTGGGAATGAGGATTTTTTTTAGCTCCACGGGTCTGACTAGAGCTGTAAACATTACTCAGATTGCTCACTATGTCTCTTCCCACGAGCCCCTCCCTGTCACCATTCCCCTGCTGTCAAACTGTATCTTCGTGGACCAGCCATGCAGGACACCCCTGTTAATGGGAGCATAAGAGTGTTGTCTCAGATCCTTATTTTGTTAGTTTATGTTTCCATGAAGCTCTTAATGTTTATTAAATAAACAATGAGTTTGTGTGACATGCCCACAGCTTCTGTGTATGTGACACATGCCTAGCCTGTGTTCTGGGAGTGTGTGTCACTTTGGCCTTTGGCTGGGGAACTGGTGATGGTGGGAGGCCACTCAATTACTCTCTCTGCAACTGTATAACTATACTTCTTCAGAACTGTGGGAAATGGTTCTACTCATCAGCTTTATGGAATGTGGGTTAGGGAGAGGGGACAGAATCTCTTCAAGGTCTGGATGCTAAACGTACCCCTTCCTTATTCCCTTCCAATGCAGAAAAAGGGCTGGGATGTTCTGACAGGGCCATCTCCGCCTTGCAGGTACATTGGGGCACTGGGGGCACGAGTGATCTGTGACAATATCCCTGGTTTGGTGAGCCGGCAGCGGCAGCTGTGCCAGCGTTACCCAGACATCATGCGTTCAGTGGGCGAGGGTGCCCGAGAGTGGATCCGAGAGTGTCAGCACCAATTCCGCCACCACCGCTGGAACTGTACCACCCTGGACCGGGACCACACCGTCTTTGGCCGTGTCATGCTCAGAAGTAGGGGCCTCTTCCATTCTGTGTCAACTCCTTCCCTTTCTGTGCTGGGGGTGGTGAGTGGAAAGGGTAGGCAAGCTCTCCCCTCTCCTCTCCCACACACTGTTTCATAATCAGAGGAAGAATTGTGGGCACAGCCCAGGCTATAATTGGGAACAGACTCTTAGCACCTTAGATTTGTAGACAGGGGCTCCTCTAAATCCTAGTGCTCTGGGACAAGACCAAGGTAAAGCATTCCCTAGAACCTCCATCTTTCTCCCTCATTTTCCTTGTCCTCTCCAATCCCCAGCTTGGGAGGCTACCATGTACTGTAAGGCTGAGGTCTACCATAGGCCCTCTGTTCTTAACACCACCATCACTATCATCACCCCAACACCCCCAGCACTACAGTAATGGGAACAAGAGATAAACAGAAAGGTGATATGTAAATATTTGGAGAGTCAGTGGCTTGGCCTCAGCTCAGCAGAAAAGATAAATAGAGCTAGACAGTAAACTAGGAGAAAGGGAACAAAATGGGAATCTGGAGGTGTCAGGCATACAGGGGCGATCATTCATCAGTCTCCAAGAGCAGGGAGGGAGAGCAAGCAGGCAAGGGAAGGTAGCATGGATCTCTAAACAGGCTGACCCCTGGGCTGGGGTCTCCATTGTGGGGGAACTGTCCAGCAGAGTGGGCCTGAAAAGGCCTGGAATGTGGACTAAGACAGGCTTAGCTGAGCCAGGGCTAGCACTCAGTGGGAGGGGATGATTCACCAGGAGACTTTTCAATGGATGGACACAGGGAATTTGGCAGGAAACAAGAGTATAGGTCAGCTCAGAAGGTCAGATATACAAAGAAGTGGATGGAGAGTAGTGAAGGCTGAGGGGAAGAGGTCAGATACTCTGGGGAATGCTCTTGGAAATGAAAGGCACCTTGAATAAAGGGGGTGTAGGGGTGACTCTGGGAAAGAAAAGGAGGGAAGAGGTTTCAGAGTCAGAGGTTGTATGGGCTGAAGAAGGGGACAGACATGGGCCTCCTTCCTGAAGCACACCTCTACAATTCTCTCTCTAGGTAGCCGAGAAGCAGCTTTTGTATATGCCATCTCATCAGCAGGGGTAGTCCATGCTATTACTCGTGCCTGTAGCCAGGGTGAACTGAGTGTGTGCAGCTGTGACCCCTACACCCGTGGCCGACACCATGACCAGCGTGGGGACTTTGACTGGGGTGGCTGCAGTGACAACATCCACTATGGTGTCCGTTTTGCCAAGGCCTTCGTGGATGCCAAGGAGAAGAGGCTTAAGGATGCCCGGGCCCTCATGAACTTACATAATAACCGCTGTGGTCGCACGGTCAGTACTCATGTCTGTGTAAGTACACTCATATTTGCTGGGGGTGACCAGTATGTGTGACCATGGACTAAATAAATGTGAAAGTGGAAGAGCTGAAGGCTTTTGGGTCACTTCCAAAAGCCCCAACATCCTGGGACAGGAGCACTAAATGAAAGGGAGATTGGGAATGCCTAGGGTCAACCAGGTGCCTGAAGTGTCTTCACACAGGTGGAAAGTAGGAAAAGGTGGAGAAAAGAAGTAACTTTTTAAGAAGGGAAAGAACTGCTTTCATAAAGACTGAGAGGATAAGAGGTTGTTCTAGTCAGTTCCCTGCTATTTGAACGCCTTCTATGTGCCTAGTACTATGCTGGAAAATGGCATACTACTAAAGTAGAAGGCATGGTACCTGGCATTCTAAAACGTGAAAAGTAGAGGATATGCAAGCAAACTGTTATCATGAACAGAATCCTGTGGCTCTAAAGTTCAGTGGGCTGTCTGTCATGAAAAGGAAAGCACTGTTGGTCCAGGAAGATTTACTGGAAAAAGAGTTTCTTGAACTTGATCGGGAAGAATGGGTGGGATCTGATGTGGGAGAGAACAACCAAGAGCTCAATCAGCCAGCCAGGGCCAGGTCCAGCCTATCTCAGAGCACTCATCCTTTTGGCCCTAGAGATGACTAAAATGTGCCCTGACCAGCTACCTCTCCCTTAACTGCCTTCCCCCTCCTCCAGGCTGTGCGGCGGTTTCTGAAGCTGGAGTGTAAGTGCCATGGCGTGAGTGGTTCCTGTACTCTGCGCACCTGCTGGCGTGCGCTCTCAGATTTCCGCCGCACAGGTGATTACCTGCGGCGGCGCTATGATGGGGCTGTGCAGGTGATGGCCACGCAGGATGGTGCCAACTTCACCGCAGCCCGCCAAGGCTATCGCCGTGCCACCCGAACTGATCTTGTCTACTTTGACAACTCCCCAGATTACTGTGTCTTGGACAAGGCTGCAGGTGAGTAAGGAAGGCAGGCAGGGACATGGAGTCCCAGTTCTTAGTGCAGGCACCCCTGGTTAATCATGGTCTGTTCAGTCTCAGGAGTTAGGGAAGGGGGTGCTGTGGGAGGAGGCAGTTTACTCCCCACATGAACACCTGGTCATGAGATTGTTGACTTATGCCTCAGTCTACCAGGCCCAGTGCTGCCCAAGTAGAGAGGAGGTCACTCAGCTCCTTGGGGCCTGAGGTCATGCATCACTCCTTTGTATCCCAGCATCTGGGATACAGTAGGCATTATTCAGGGAATGTTTAATTTAGTTACCTGTTTTCAGTTTTAAGCAATGTGTGGGCTACACAGAAACATAAGATGCAGCCCTAACCCTTTGGCTCTTTGCAATCTACTTAAAGAAATGAGACATAATGGGTAGAAAAATGCAAAGAGAGTTGATTGGAGAAATCAATAAAAGTTTATTTGAGGCCGGGCGCAGTGGCTCAAGCCTGTAATCCCAGCACTTTGGGAGGCCGAGACGGGCGGATCACGAGGTCAGGAGATCGAGACCATCCTGGCTAACACGGTGAAACCCCGTCTCTACTAAAAAATACAAAAAACTAGGCAGGCGCGGTAGCGGGCGCCTGTAGTCCCAGCTACTCGGGAGGCTGAGGCAGGAGAATGGCGTGAACCCGGGAGGCGGGAGGCGGAGCTTGCAGTGAGCTGAGATCCGGCCATTGCACTCCAGCCTGGGCGGCAGAGCGAGACTCCGTCTCAAAAAAAAAAAAAAAAAAAAAGTTTATTTGAAAATGTAGGGAAAAAAAAGAAACTGTAGAATTTAAGCTGCTCCTTGAAGCATAGGGAGTATCTGGATAGCTTGAGAGAAGAGTGGGCAATTTCTTATGAGAGTAGTAGGTGGGAAAGCACATGACCTGTTCCAGGGACAGCGAACAGACCAATCTGCTGGGTAAAAGTTCCCTGTAAGGGAGATTAAAGCTAGAAAGATGTCCTTGAAAGGTTTTATCCAGTGTCCTGCCATTGAAGATTCTGAAACAGAGCTGAAAAAGAAACGAAGGAGAGATCCCTACCAAAGACAGGTAAAGCTGCAAATGGTTGTTTTTCAGTCTGTTCGAGGTATTTGTGGTGGGATTCTTGGAGGTGCTGGAAGGTGATATGGTTTTTCCCCAAGGGAATGAAAGTTACCATCCTGGCTCACATTTCGGGTTCAGATAGGTTAAACTAGGAACATGCAATGCAGCAGAACTCTTCTCCTCTGGTTATTGTCATGGGGCTCCCAGGCTCTTTTCTACAGGCTCAGCAGTCAGGACTTGGGTGAAGTGGAGCCAAAAAACCTCAGTTATCTTCGGTACTGTTTGTTTTCACCCATCACTGTCATTCCTGGAAGAGTCAAGTGGCTTGGAGTAAAATTGGGCATAGAAACAGGAAGGGGCTCTACGCAATTAATGAAGAAAGTAGTCTGTATACCCTTGTAGGGTGCTAGAAGAAAAAAAGTCGGAGTCCTCCTGATTTTCCCAGTGATTTCCTGCCACTAAGTATACTTTCCTCCCAGTTGGTCTAATTCAGAGGGTTGCTCTCTGGATACCTAGAAATAATTCCATAATATCTGAGGTGTAAGCCTACCCTGCCATACTGAAAATACACCTTTAGGGAAGGAACTTTGGAGTTAGGAGGGAGGATAAGTCAAATGTGTGTTGGTTTCTCTCACAGGCATAAAATTAGGCCTCCTAAAGCCCAAAGCAGGGCTTGGAATTCAAAGAATATAAGTCATCCCAGAAAGAATATGGAGCCAGGAATTCCCTCCAAAGCAGTAGAGTCCAGTTGAAGTTTCTGTGGTGATAGAAATGTTTTCCTATCTGTGTTGTCCAATACAGTAGCAACTAGCCACATGTGATTACTGAGAACTTGGAATATAGCTAGTGTGACTGAGGAGCTACATTTTTTAGTTTACTTAATTTTCATTAATTTAGATGTAAAAGACCATATGTGACTAGTGGCTGCTACCCTGGACAGCACAGCTCCACAGTGTAGAAGGGGCTTTTGGTGCCCAAGAGGATTTAAGACCCAGCCCTTGGAGTTAGGAGACTAACATACACAGTAGACCTAGTCAGCCCACATTCCAGAGCAGTGGTCTCCTGACATTCTGGATCCTTTACTCCTATCATTAAAACAATTTGAGCATATATCTCCATTATATGTATATTTATTTATATCTGTGTTCCCCTATATGAATATGTATGTTAGAAAACATACATCAATATTTTAAATTGATGAGATAAAAAAACATAGAAGTTCTAGCATTTTCCTCCCCTATCCCAGTGGCATGTGGAGACTAATGCTGTAGAAATCAGTTAATCTATTCTCCGTTTTGATTTGAAAGTAACCTAGGCTAGTTACTTTTCTATCTCTGGATCCTTATTAACCATGGAAAAGGTTGGAGTAGATGCTCTGATGGGCCCAACTCATCCAAAAGTCTATTGATTTTATGATCTGTTGGCAGGATCTCTTTTGCTAAAATCAGTCAGAATGAGGTTCTAAGCATTCCCTATGCATGGGGAAAACATGATCCCTATCCTAGAGTTTCCACTGTAAGGGGAAGGGATAATGCTTAGGGATGATGATAATAATAATAATAATAATAATAATAATAATACAAGGGATATTACTTAGGAATATGCCTGCAGCCAGTCATGGTAATCAGTTCACCTCTTCAGATGAACAGAGATTATATCTAACAATCTATTATTGTGCTTATTTTCATATGAGAAACTAAGTTAATGTTTCATTTTGACTAAATCACACAACTAAGAGTGGTAGAACTGGGATTTGAATCCAGACAATATGATGTCAGAGCCCATGCTTTTTTTTTTTTTTTTTTTTTTGGAGACAGAGTTTCACTGTCACCTGGGCTAGAGTGCAGTGGTGCAATCTCGGCTCACTGCAGCCTGGACCTCCCAGCCTCAAGTGTTACTCCCACCTCAGCCTCCTAGGTAGCTGGGACTACAGGCTCATGCCCACGGCACCTGGCTAATTTTTTAAGTTTTTGTAGAGGCAGGGCTTGCTATGTTTCCCAGGCTGGTCTTGAACTCCTGGACTCAAGCATTCCTCCTGCCTCAGCCTTCCAAAGTGCTGGGATTACAGGCATGAGTGAGCCACTGTGCCCAGCCCAAAAAAGTGATTCTTTATGTCTTCCTTCTGAGAATGTGGGTAAGGGTATCCAGGGCAGCTGAAGAGATAACTTTGTTCTCACTCCCTCTCTTTCCCAACCCAGGTTCCCTAGGCACTGCAGGCCGTGTCTGCAGCAAGACATCAAAAGGAACAGACGGTTGTGAAATCATGTGCTGTGGCCGAGGGTATGACACAACTCGAGTCACCCGTGTTACCCAGTGTGAGTGCAAATTCCACTGGTGCTGTGCTGTACGGTGCAAGGAATGCAGAAATACTGTGGACGTCCATACTTGCAAGGCCCCCAAGAAGGCAGAGTGGCTGGACCAGACCTGAACACAGATACCTCACGCATCCCTCCAATTCAAGCCTCTCAACTCAAAAGCACAAGATCCTTGCATGCACACCTTCCTCCACCCTCCACCCTGGGCTGCTACAGCTTCTGTTTAAGGATGTAGAGAGTAATCCATAGGGACCATGGTGTCCTGGCTGGTTCCTTAGCCCTGGGAAGGAGTTGTCAGGGGATATAAGAAACTGAGCAAGCTCCCTGATTTCCCACTCTGGAGATTTGAAGGGAGAGTAGAACAGATAGAGGGTCTTTAGAGTGAAATGAGTTGCACTAAAGTATGTAGTTGAGGCTCCTTTTTTCTTTCCTTTGCACCAGCTTCCTGATACTTCCTTGGTGTGCAAGAGGAAGGGTACCTGTAGAGAGCTTCTTTTTGTTTCTACCTGGCCAAAGTTAGATGGGACAAAGATGAATGACATGCCCGTTCTCTGAAGTCAGTTTGAGCAGAACTACCTGGTACCCCAAAAGAAAATCTTAGGCTACCACATTCTATTATTGAGAGCCTGAGATGTTAGCCATAGTGGACAAGGTTCCATTCACATGCTCATATGTTTATAAACTGCTGTGTTTTGTAGAAGAAAAAGAATCATAACTATACAAACACACATTCATTCTGTCTTTTTCTCTCTACCATTCTCAACCTATATTGGACAGCACTGCCTCTTTTGCTTACTTGCTGCCTGTTCAAACTGAGGTGGAATGCAGTGGTTCCCATGCTTAACAGATCATTAGAACACCCTAGAACACTCCTAGGATAGAGTAATATAGTAAGTCTGGCCAGGCCTTGTGTGGTTTTTTTTTTTTTTTTTTTTTTTTTCCATGCATTACTCTGTAGGTTAGCCAGATTTGGGGAAACAGAGTAAAAGATAGGCAACTCATGGATGGTGGGAGAGCAGGAAAGCAGGTCTGATCTCAAGGGCCCACATGAGGCAAAAGTACATATTAGGAAGGTAGGGATCTCTGGCTTTGGTAATTCTTTATGAGAGGATCCTAGCCTTTGAAGCTGGGAGCAGGAGTCAGTGGCTACAGTGGGAAGGAGTGCTACGGGTTGGGGCCAAAATGATACACAGAAGGCAGCCTTCCTCCATTTACTCAACAAGTCTTTATTTAGTGACTCTCCAAGTCCTGGTGATTATTATTGTTCAGTCCACATTCAGCTTAAATAGAGGAGGGTTTCTTCTATGCTATTACCCATTGCCTAACTAGGTTTGCAAGAGTGGAATCTCCAGAGATAGCAGGCTTAGTAAGCTGGAGGGTAGGACATGAAGTCCCCAAAACCTTGATGTCCTATTTTTATGTGATTTGGGCAGTGGTTATCTTTTGCCTGTTGATATCTTAAAGCAGCAGAGTGGTATAGAAATCTGCAGTTATGACAGACCTGGGTTAAAAATCACAGCTGTGCCACTTGCTTTTGATATTTTGAGCAAGGTAGCTAAATTTTCTGAGCTTCTATTTTCTTGTCTGTAAAATGAGGATACGTACCTGTTCTTTTTTTTTCTTTTTATTTATTTATTTCTTTTTTTTTTTCTTTTAGAGATAGGGTTTTGCTTTGTTGCCCAGGCTGGAGTGCACTAGCATGATCATGGCTCACTGCAGCCTCAAATTCCCAAACTCAAGCAATCCTCTCACCTCAGCCTCCCCATTAGCTGGGACTACAGGCACAAGCCATCATGCCCAGCTAGTTTAAACACAGTTATCAGAGATGGAGCTATGTTGCCTAGGCTGGTCTTGAATTCTTGGTCTCAAGCAATCCTCCCACTGCAGCCTTCCAAAGTGCTGAGCATATAAGCGCAAGCCACTGTGCCCAGCTGTCAGATACTGAGTTTTAATTATGCCCCAAACTCCAGCCCACAGATCCTCTTCACCAAAGCTCCTGGCTGGTCTAGCCCATCATGACTTCTCTAGGAACAGTCCTTCTTTAGGACTATAAAGTATTAATAAAAGTCTGTAGATTAAGGGGCCTGCATAAAGAATTCTGGATATAGGCCCCTGTCTTTCCCAAGTTCCTCTCCAACATCCCTTGGGGTCCTCATATGTTTTTGAAGCAGCTTTACTCTGCACAGGCAGCAGGAGGCTGGGGGAGCCATGGCTCTGGGCCACAGGGGCAGATTTATTTGGATGATAGGACTAATATTTGTGTAACCTGCTGAGACCTGTGTGGGAGAGTTTAGGGTGGTTTTTCTTTTGGTGAGGGGATTTGCTCCGGTTTCACATCCATTAACACAAAACATGAGCTAGTTAGGGCCCTTGTGGTCTGCGGTAAGGGGATGCCTGTGGAGAAATGGGCCTGAGTGAGTCAGGCCAAGAGAATGTCTTCCTTCAGAGTGGAGTCAACTGGATAACTGATGAGCCAATGGTAGGATTAAGGAGGGGGAAATGGGAGGGGAAGAGAAGAGCTGACATCTTGAGGAAAGCTTTGGGGTAGTGGAGAGGTAAGGGGGTCATGGTTAGTCTGAACTCAACAATAGGGCTGAATGAATTTACCAAAGGAGGCTGCCTTATATTATATGCCAAGCTGCTGGGGAAAGACTCAGGTCCTAACCAGCCCCTGTTCTCACAAGAACATGCAGGTTACCACATAAACAATGGCATAGGCCTTCCATGGGAAGTCAACATGACTTAAATCTACCTATGCCCTATTATCTATTTTTTGGTTTTTGGTTCTCATTCCTGTGGAAGGAAATGGGCCTCTTCTGGCATCTCATGCTACTCTGTGCTTTTCCTTGGGCTCCAGATTCTAGCTCATAAAGATGCAAGTTTTGCAATTTCCTATAAATGGTTAAGAAAAGAGCAAGCTGTCCAGAGAGTGAGAAGTTTGAAAAGCGAAGTGGATAAGTGAGAGAAATGGTGTCCATTTGAGCCCCACTACAGAGGTTATGTGGCCCAAAAAGGAATGATGGCCAAGCAATTAATTTTTCCTCCTAGTTCTTAGCTTGCTTCTGCATTCTGATTGGCTTTAGACAACTGGCATTTAGTCTGCATTACACAAACAGACACTAATTTATTTGGAACAAGCAGCAAAATGAGAACTTTATTTGGTGCAGTCAGGGCTCCATTTAGTTCCCTCACTCTGCTTCTAATCACCACTTCTCCCAGCCCTCTATTTGATAGAGGTCTGTCCCTCAGATCAGCAATGTCTTAGCCCGTCTCCTCTCTTCCATTCCTTCCTGTTGGTACCCATTTCTTCTAACTTTTAATAAACATTTAGGTATAATACATTACAGTAAGTGCTATTTAGATACAAACTTAAAAGATACTATATATTTTAAGGATCTAAGAATCCTTTAGAGAAGGCACATGACTGAAGTACCTCAGCTGCACAGCCTGTAGCCAGTTTTTTTATGTAAAAGTAAGAATGCCAGCCTTAACCTAGCCCTGCAGATAAAAGCTAACTTTTATTATTACCAGCCCTGAATAATGGCAGTAATCCACACTCTTCCTTAGAGTGATGCTGTAAAAATAAAATCAAGGGCTTCAGATTAAAAAAAAAAAATAAAAACAAACATTGCCTGGCCCTGAGGGTCTGTCTGCAAAACTTCTTGTAGATCTAACTTCTGAACACTCACTGCTTCACTTCTTTTCCTCCCTGTTGCAGGGAGTAATTTCTTCTCCTTTCTCTCACTTCCCTTATCAAGAACACCAACCACTAAGTCTTTGCCAAATTCTCAGACCCACTCAGGACACGAGTCTCTACATGGCTTAATATAAGAGAGATAATTAGGATTTTTTTTCCTCAGTCTTTCTGAGGTTTTTATTTAAATGCACTCAGTGGTCATAGGGCAGGAGCTCAAGCTAGCTGGGGCGAAGGGAGGACGCCAGGGAGAGTATGTTTCTCATCCCTGGGAGGCATTCAGCCTAGCTCCTGCAGCCAAATTACAGCACCAGAGAACAATGTGATGCATTCCTGGGCAGGTCGGTGGGACCCTGGGCGCCTGGGCCTTGCGGAGAGAGGTGCCAGACACAGAGCTCTCCGTAAGCAATCCTGCAGAGCCGCCCCCTGGGTGCAGAAATGAAATACGGGAAAGCTTCACATTACACAGAGACCTGTAGCTCACACCTGGTTATTGATGGCCTTGGTAGAGGCCTCTGCCCCGACCCTCCACTTGGGAACTGCCTGCTACTACGGGGGTTGGGCATCTTTGAAGCAATGTTGGAAAACAAGAAAGAGATGGTTCCTTTTCACTCTTTGCCCTCCCTGTCAGCCTGAGCACAACCATGAGGTTACACACACACACACGTGTACATATATAGACACATACAGAACTTCTCACAGGCTGCATAGGAGTTCTGCTCATCCTCCTCTCCCCAACAATTAAAAAAAAAAAGCAATTAGATTTCGATCCCGTAATTCAAAAAGGATACCAATAGGGTCTAGCTGTAATCAAGGAATATCTACAAAGTTACATTACCAACCTGCAGGCAACTCTTTGGTTTGGGGACCAGAACTCCGCTGGTGGGTGTTTGGGGGAAGGATGCAGAAAGGGCATGGCGAGGAGAGATCAGTGGTGAAGAATTATCACCAAAGCAGAGTGGCTGAGACTGTACACATTCACAAGGCTGGTTCATGCTGGAGACAGTGAGATGTGCACCCTATGTGCTGAGAATGATGGGACAGTCTCCTATGACTGCATAAGGTATAACTGCCAAGCCTACTGCTTATGACCTGTGGTTGTTTTAAACTCTTAACTGGGTTAGAAAACTGGATAGCTTTGGATTCCAGGGATGACCTCCGTAAGAGAGAAGCACTGGAAAAGACCAAGTGGTGGCTTTATTAGGGTAAATATATCACAGTTGCTACAGTGAATTGAGCTTTCTCAGAAGCTATTATTTTCTTTGGGTGATTGGTAGGTATAGGGCAATAGCCAGTGGGCTGTATGCCTGTCCCTGACCTCAAAGGTAAAGGGATAGAAAAGAGAGGAGTTTACAAACTCATTTTCCCACTTCCCACTCATGGCTTATATTATCTCTGAGCATCTTTGTGGCTATTCCTCATTTACTTAAGATGTTTTAGTCATTCTGGATTTGCAAATGCAAGGCAAGCATTCTCCCATTGGCCCCTTAACTGTTAACTATCCTGGCTTAAAATTCTCCTTTACTCACTTCCATTCTATGGGTATATGGATGGAGCAGCTGGACATTAGAGTTCTTTCTCTTTGACCAAGGGAGCCAAAATGTGGTGACTTTACTTCAACCCTAACAGCTCCTGTAAGCAGCCCTGGCCAAACAGAAAGGCTAAGCTGAATGAAGAAAAAAGGAAGACAACTTCATCTACAGTTGTCCTTTTTGACAGCTTCCAAGGTGGGGTTTCCCCAGGAATAACAATAATGTTCATAAGAAGCTTTTTCATATACAGAATGCTTTAGCATATACGTAATCCTCACAACAACCCTGTGAGGTAGGGGTTACTGTCACTTTACAGATGCTGTTCAGAAGAATTTGGTGATTGGTCCAAGGTCAAATGAACTGTGCGTGGCTCAGCCAGAACTCAAACCTAGGTCTTCTGACTTCAAATCTTGTGTATTCTCCTCAAAGCCTGAGGATGCCCAGGGTTGGGGGCGCCAGAGTCCCAGCACCTTCAAAACAGAAATTGATACAAAATGTTCAAGCCTTATAGGAGTCCCAGGACTGCCAGGAGAGTATATCTGAGCACGGTTTACAAAGGAACAGCCTAGGCCCTCCTGAACCTTATCAACCAATGGCTCTTTTGCCATTTCTGCCACTATTACCACCGGTACCATGTGACCACTATACAAAGTATTCCACATTTAAACAACTCTGGCTCCTAATTCTATTCCTTTTTTCTCCTTCAGATTAACATTAAAATTTTGTTTTATCTAGTCCTTTGGAAATTATGCTAAGTGTATAGACACAGTAGAAGCAGTCATGACAGAAAATTATTAAGGCTTTGGGCTTTGAAAGTATGTGTTAGAGGCCGGGAGCGGCAGCTCACGCTTGTAATCCCAGCACTTCGGGAGGCCGAGTGGGCAGATCACGAGGTCAGGAAGTCAAGACCGTCCTGGCTAACATGGTGAAACCCCGTCTGTATTAAAAATACAAAAAAATTAGCTGGGCATGGTGGCGGGCGCCTGTAGTCCCAGCTTCTCAGGAGGCTGAGGCAGGAGAATGGTGTGAACCCGGGAAGTGGAGCTTGCAGTGAGCTGAGATCGCGCCACTGCACTCCAGCCTGGGTGACAGAGCAAGACTCTGTCTCAAAAAAAAAAAAAAGTATGTATTAGAATTTTCTTTGAGATTTCACTCCTTTTAAAAATGCTGTCAACTCCTGGGTTAGGAAAGCAAGTTCAGGGAATAAGTGTCCTAAGAAACTCCCATGCCAAGCCAGATAGATGCCTACCCATGGCCTGGTAAAGGTCCTGGGATCTCAAGCTGATGCAAACAACTTGTGTACACCAAGGCAAGGGGTCTCAATCCTGCAGAGAAACCCCTGTGAGATGAGGCAGACAGCAGATTTTCACTTGATCAAACACTTGCTGCTCTCAACCCCTCTTTGTTCTCCCATCCAAAATTTGGACCTCTGTTTAGGCTCAAGACAGTGAGTAAGAGCAGCTCCAAAAGATGATGTACGCAAGGGGAACTCTTCTGTTCAATTCTGGAATGTTTTCTGTTAGAGACAGCGTAGGCTACCTATCCCACTCCTGCACCCCAACTGTTAAGACCGAAGGGAAAAGTACAATGTTCATCAATCATACACCTGGGATGCTGCAGCTCCCTGACCTGGGCCCCTGCTTGAGCTAGGGGAAGAACACCTCATGAAAACAGTCTACCTATAGTCAGGACTTCCCCAAAGCAGACTTTACTTTTTGGTCCATCGATCTTGGCTCTCACTGTTCTCCCTGCTTCCCACCCCCAACTGCCTCTGCATGTGGGCTCAGAAGTCATCATCTAAAGAATTCCATTGCTCACCTCCTGCATAGCAGCACAGCCCCATGAGGCCACACACCAGATGGAGGGGATAAAAGTACGAGGTCATGGCTTCTAGCAAGAGGCTTTTTCTTAAACTAACCCTGACTCCTGGAAAAGAGGCAGAGCAGGAGAGTGTTGAATGAGCTGCTGATGACAGCAGCTTCATAGGTCTTGTGTATAAAGGGAGGAAAAAGCTAACTTGGCGTTCTGTGGAAATTTACCTACTCCCATTTTCAGGTCTACTCCTGGTCTCACATCTACTTCTTGAAGGTGTCCAAGTAGAATGCAGAGATTGTCAAACTAGAGGGTTAACTCCTTCCCAATTGTAGGGATCTATTCAGCAGGCTGCCACACACATGCTGAGGTGGAGGCCAACCCTGAACACATGCGCTGCTTCTTTAGGAATGTAACCATGAAGTAAAAGGAAACAGTAAGGAAGGTGAACTGGAACTCTGGGGAAACTGAAAAGGTCATCGATAGGCCTTCAAAATATTTGTGTGTAATAAGTAGACACAAGAGGCTGGAGGAAGATGATCATTCCTAGAATAATTATGCTTATTGGGTGACAATATACAGAAGCAACAATTACAAGAAAATGAAACAGTTTGATGGACTAGGAAGCAGAAGTCTGAGAATAAAGGAATTAGGTTAATGAGATTAATCAGAGATGGCATTCCACAGGAGGTGACTTTTGAGTTGAATTTTTAAAAGATAGCTTTATGTGTTTTATGAACTGATTGAAGGCAGTCAGAAGAAGGCATTCTAAATCAAAGAAACTGGTATGTGCTGAAACTTAGAAGCAGGAATGTACAAGCAATATATAAGGAATTTCAAGCAAGTACACATTATATACACTGGGGAATACAGAGAAATTAGAATGCTGAGATCAGGGCTTAAATAATGTGAGGTGACTGTGTGCACCTAGACTGTCAAATGGTTCAGCATCCCCTATAGAGCCACATAGTATCTTGATTTATGTCAGTAAACATCAGGGCACCTATGGAAAAGCACAAGGATGAGTCCATTTGTTACAGACACGGGGACTAAATGAGAACTACACTGTAAAGTTCAACAAAATGCTACATATCATTAACTACAGCTCCTTATCATTTGAGATTCTGGGCTAAGTAAGAGATATCAAATATCCTATCCAGTACTGTGATGCATTAATGTAGGCTTACAGGCCCAGAACCTGGCATAAATCAAGCCAAACCCTTAAGAAATTAGAATGTGAAAAGAAAATAATTTAAAATAGAAAATACATGCTGCTTTTCCTCACTCCCAAACTTAAAACTTGACTGGTCCTATATATTCTACTTGGTATATTGAATTTTTACAGCTAGCAGATTTATCGTATCTGAGGCCATAGTGAATAGAAGAGCTGCAAAAGAGCTTTAGAGACTGCAAAACCAACTCACTAATAAATGACGAACTTTATTCTAATTTACTACCGGGTGCTGAAGTAGCAGCCAAAGGAGGAGACAAATTCTAACTTCATGATCTCTAGTTAGGTGTCTAGCTTCCCGTATTTGCTACAGGTAAAAATGGCTACTTATGGGGCTTTTGTCATACTTCTTAACCAAATTTCCCTAACTTCTGAGGACAAAAACCATAAGGGCAATCTTGTTCTTCCAAAGCAGTTCCCTGGTGCCACTTTCAGAAACAGAGTATTGAACTGTGGGTCTGACCCAGTGTGGCACTGAGTGTGTGTGTGCACATTGAATAAGCCAAAATGTGTGCCATATTCTAGGTTTCTGCTTTACTTAATTGGCAAAAGTTGGTGCTGGAAGAGAGGCAGCCACAAAACAGTGATAGCATTTGTTAGTATCATCTTAGTTCTCTTCCCTCCCCTAGGAGTTTATAAAGGGTGATTTCTGAAACCCTTCACAAAAGCTCAAGGGTTTACATTCAACTGTGACAGCACTATGAATTCATTAAGAAGCATGTTTCAGGTTGCACTATAATTTCCCTATGTAACATAAACCCATGGAATCTGACATAAGCTGATTGCTCATGCTGGTTGTTTTATTTACATTTCTGAATGGAAAGGATTTCAATACTCATAAAATATCTAACTGGCTTATTTTTCATCTCTTCTCCCAGAGAAGCTATTATAAAATAGGCATAGAGACAGAAGTCTCAACTTGTATAACTGGTTAAGCAAACCAGGGAAATGTTATTGCTCAAAATGCAATTTTAAAAAATTCAATATGGAACTTGAGGCCAAAAAAACAGATGGTTACTCTCAATGCCATCTGAAAGATAAAAGTTCAAAAGAAAAAAAAAAAAAAGGTAACTATGCTCATTATCTTCAACCAAGTCCTATGGTAGTAGGTGGTACCTTCATAGGAGCTCAGTGGAACTGGGGTTTACTCACATCTTTTTTCTGGCAACCTAATGTTAGCAGACACACTTGCTAGTTTGAACAGGAATGCAGATGAATGGATGAAAGTGGGCTCCCTACCACCCAGAAATATGAATGTGCCTCCTTACCAATATGCTACATATTAGACCTCTGAATTAGAAGATGCCAACATGCAACTAACTTACTATCTGGAGATATATATTTTGTTAACCTAGGCAAAGAATAATAATTTCTACTTATTCCAGTAGGTGTGACAAGCTCAGAGAAGTGAGTGACAAGCTAGAGAAGTAACAGTCACCAATAAAGTAAATTCCAAAGCTGGATCCCCAGTTTTCTGCCTCCAAGTTGTTCAAATAGTTTTTCTTTCTTTCTTCTACTGCAACACTGAGTTAAATCAGTATACTCTACAACTCTCTAGTATTATTATAATGTTTACATGAGTAGTTTAGAATTTAGCCTTGGGCCTGCTCTTCTACTGTGTATACTTTCATCATTTTACCATATTTACTGATTACATGCCTGATTTGTATAAATTGAAGGAGAGGTTCTGTGCCTGTTTATTTTTTGAGATGGAGTCTTGCTCTGTCACTAGGGCTGGAGTGCAGTGGCATGATCTCGAATCACTGCAGACTTCGCCTCCCGGGTTCAAGCAATTCTCCTGCCTCAGCCTCCTGAGTAGCTGGGATTACAGGTACCTGCCACCACACCAGGCTAGTTTTTTGTATGTTTAGTAGAGACGGGGTTTCACCATGTTGGCCAGGCTGGTCTCAAACTCCTGACCTCAGATGATCCACCCACCTAGGTCTCCCAAAGTATTGAGATTACAGGCGTCAGCCACTGCACTCAGCCTCTGTGCCTATTTTAAAACATATATCCCAAAGTCATATCCCCAGTGATCCAGCTAGTCTGTTACTGTAATGAGACAGCTCAATAAACATAAGAAATATTTTTTCAGTTACTTAAAGAGAAAATAATACTGGTGGTTCTCCCTGTAAAGAGGGAGAATTGTCAAAAATGCAGAATTGATCAGCAAAACCCAGCTATAAAGAAAGGGCAAAGGCCGGGCGCGGTGGCTCAAGCCTGTAATCCCAGCACTTTGGGAGGCCGAGACGGGTGGATCACGAGATCAGGAGATTGAGACCATCCTGGCTAACACGGTGAAACCTTGTCTCTAGCAAGAAATACAAAAAGGCCGGGCGCGGTGGCTCAAGCCTGTAATCCCAGCACTTTGGGAGGCCGAGACGGGCGGATCACGAGGTCAG
>NW_012106919.1:1722905-1728989 GCF_000951045.1 Mandrillus leucophaeus
CCTGGCTAGTTTTTTTGTATTTTTTAGTAGAGACGGGGTTTCACCATGTTCGCCAGGATGGTCTCGATCTCCTGACCTCGTGATCCGCCCGTCTCGGCCACCCAAAGTGCTGGGATTACAGGCTTGAGCCACCGCGCCCGGCCTTAATTTTTAAATTAACATGATGTGTGCCTATTTTCAGAATCAGTGACTGCCAGCTGCAGCTCTTGACATTATCAAGTGAGCTCTGGAAAATTCGGGGTAGCTCTTTCCTATTCTCTCACATGCCCAAAGAACTAAGTAATTTTGGTCCTAACTCTTACTATTCTATTCTGCTTCACGTGAAATCACATTGTTTCATATTGAAAACCAGGATGGCTATTAGTTCTTATTAATCTGTCATTATTAGGAATGAGAGGATATAAAAGAGGAATATAAAATGTATGAGTGTAGAGCTTTATACTCATACACTCATACACTCATAATGCCATAAGACATTATGGCAATTACTCTGTGAATCTGAGGTGAGACATTTCTTAAATTTTGAATTGTGGAGCTCTCCAGTTTTTGATAAATTCTATTTTATAAACATTATAATAAATACCGCTGCTTACAAAAAGATGAATTCCAGCTGCTGGGTATAAAGATGAAAGTACTCCACATCACATATTTGAAAAAGAATAAAGATATCTCTTTCTATATGTTCTTGCTTGACCTAACCAAATAAATTCTTCTGAAAGGAAGCATACTCTATTAGTCTAGATTGACCTTTTGGGTCACTATATCTTATGGGAGGCATATGAAAATAACTCACCAGTCCCTTCCACTCAAATAAATGAATATTCAAGAATGAACTAATCTATTGTGGCAACAGCTTCTACCTTATACTAACACATCTTCATGCCCATCTCAAACCCCCTACCACTAGACTATGAGTTACTTATGAACAGGGATTATATTTTTTACTTCATAGGTACCCAATGAATTTGAAACGCAAAGACCTGTTATATGTTATAAAACAATCATTACCATATTTTAGCATGTTACAGAACAATGAAAACCATGTTTTAAAATGCTGAGGCTCTTTAAAAATCTAAACTTTGAAAACAAATCAAGACAGGCCCTATTGGAGTCCTTCCATTCAATAAGCCAACATTCAAAGAAGACTCTTTTCAGGGTATCCAGGACTCTCTGAACTGCATGTTCTACTGCAGTTTTTGTTTTTTGTTTTTTAAAGGTGGTATTACAAGAGCTAAAATTCACCAAGGGCAAATTAGAAAAGTCTTCACAGCTAGGGCTTAGCCGAATTAGAATCCCTGGCCTCCCAATAAGGGTTAAACCCCTAAAGGGATCAGAGTCTAATAAATAAAAAACATCCAGCTGAATTTTATCAGAGGGCAAAGTTTCAACTTTGCCCCAGCAACCAAGGATGAATTATGCATAAGATTAGTAAAGTGCTTTCGTCCACACCCTAGACAGAGAACATTTTTCTATCTCACTGTGACTGAAGGAAAACCAGCAATGTATTTGCCTGCCAAGAACAGCTGTGGCTGTACTCTTGATAGGAGTCTAACAACACTGTCGGATTAAAATTTAATTGTAAAGCTGCTGCTACCTGAGAGTAAAAGCATGAACTCTGGCTTCAGAAAGAAGCTGGGACTCCAGCATATTGAATAAATGAAGACAAGAGCTGGCACGTTCCTAACAAAGAGTGTGAGAATGTGCTCCTTTCTCCAATTGTCCCCTAAGCTGCATCTTTCTCTCTATGTCACATTGGTAACCTGCAAGGGTGCCTAAAGGAAGCACAGCCCTTTTCTACACTTTGAACAGTACATACACGTTTTATTTCAAGAATGCTTGAAATTACAGAGTGAGGTCAGAAGGTGATTATGTGCTCTGCATTCTCTGAATATCCTACTCTTAATTTTGTTGAGTATTATCGAATCCCAAATAATTTCTCTCCTTGAAGCTGGCTACTGTCAAGAAGGACCTAAGACAATCTTAATGTTATTACAGAACAAAGATAATTTTATGATTTCATCAAATTCAGATAGAACACCCAATTAAAACCCAATATTTTATTGAGGCCTCATGAGCATTAAGGAACACACCCAAGTTTCCTACCTATTGATACAATTACTAGAAGTACCTGGGCTACCCAAAATTCCTACTTTAGCAAAAAAACTTATAGGTTATGGTATTTTAGACCAAAAGTTTATTATGTTCAGTTTATCTTTCCCCTATAATCTTTCACAAACTTGCCTTTTGATTTTGAAAGAAGACTGATATTGAAACATAAGGTATACATTTATACTTCATATTAAAACTTTAAAAAAGTAACAAGATCAAATTCCCTCTGAATCATTACAAACCAGGGCTTACTGTTTCTTTAGTATTATCGTACATTTTAAGCACTTAGAGAGGCTGAAGTCCTTTATGCAGTAACGTGAGTATGCAATGTAAATGACCAAGCGGCATTCTTTCTTAAGTAGCTAACTAGTAAGAAGAATGACATTGGAATGAACCAGTTTGAAAGAAAAGCATATGTGTGTTCTTTATTTTATTTTATTTTTTGAGATGGAGTCTTGCTCTGTGGCCAGGCTGGAGTGCAGTGGCGTGATCTTGGCTCACGGCAACCTCCACCTCCCGGGTTCAAGCGATTCTCCTGCCTCAGCCTCCCAAGTAGCTGGGACTACAGGCGTGTGCCACCACGCCCGGCTAATTTTTGTATTTTTAGTAGAGATGGGGTTTCACCATGTTGGCCAGGATGGTCTCGATCTCTTAACTCATGATCCGCTTGCCTCGGCCTCCCAACATGCTGGGATTACAGGTGTGAACCACCGGCTGTGTTCTTTATTTTTAAGTAATTAATTAATGTATATATGTATGTATGTACCTATTTATTTAAGACAAGGTCTTGCTCTGTGTCCCAGGCTGGAATATGGTGTTGCTATCATGGTTTACCGTAACCTCCAACTCCTGGGCTCAGACGATTCTCCTGAATAAACCTTCCAAGTAGCTGAAACTACAGGGGTGCACCATCATGCCTGGCTAATTTGTTTTTATTTTTACTTTTCATTTTTAAGAGCTCTTGCTGTGTTGCTCAGGCTGGTCTCGAACTCCTGGGTTCAAGCAATCCTCCCACATCAGTCTCCCAAACTGCTGGGATTACAGGTGTCAGCCACCATGCACAGCTTTCATTCTTTAAAGCATTGGAGTTCATCAAACAGACTTAAACTGTGAAGAGCTGTGAAGTGATATATTATTGAAATCAAAAGTATGTATCATGACTAAAAGTAATAAGCTGTCTTATCAATTGTGTAATTTTAGGCACATCACTTAACTTTGATGACTCAAACTTTACATCTATAATGTTCCCATGGTTTCAGTAAGTCTATGTTCCAATGGCTCCAGTAAGAATAAATGAGAATATAAGTATAATCTCTTTAAAAAAATAAATAACTAACTGAAGTCTGAGTTACTCTTGGTTTAGAATTGTAATATATTATGTAGTCTTACTAATTCAGTTCATTTGATTGGTAGGGGAAGGGAGCCAAACTCCACCAAGAAAAAAGTCAAAACCTATTCTTCGATATTATAATTTTCTTCTGTACGCCATGATTCTCCCTATTTAGAGGACTATGCTGGGTCTGCAAGACAGAGATGTTTTCTAAAACAAAGATCGGTGTTTCCTATTGTGAATTATAATATCACTAGGAGAATGGGTTTCAAATGAGTGATTTATATCAATATCGAAGCACAGCTCTTCTAAAAGCTGCTAAGCACTCCACGTGTCCCAAGTGCTAATGATTAAGCAATAAATATATCAGTAGCAGTTAGTGACAAGATGTCCTAAACTTTAGCAATGAGATTTTCACTTTGAGGGGGAGAAAGATGATTAAACATATGTGAACCTCATACTTGACACATGTTAATGGGAACAAAAGGATGCTTTCTACAAACTTTAAAACTGAATTCAACTGTGGGGAAAGGATATACACATGCGTTAAAAAGTATATTGTCAGCCGGGCACAGTGGCTCACACCTGTAATCCCAGCACTTTGGGAGGCCCAGGTGGGTGGATCACTTGAGTTCAGGAGTTGGAGACTAGCCTGGGCAACATGGTGAAATCCTGTCTCTACCAAAAATACAAAAATTAGTCAGGCATGGTGGTACATATTGTAGTCCCAACTACCTGGGAGGCTGAGGTGGGCATATGGTTTGAGCCAGGAAAGTGGAGATTGCAGTGAGCCCAGATCGTGCCACTGCACTCCATCCTGGGCAACAGAGGCAGACCCTGTCTCAATAATCATCATCATCATCATCATCATAAAATAAAAAGTACATTGACATGGCTGGGCACGGTGGCTCAAACCTGTAATCCCAGCATTTTGGTAGGCTGATGTGGACAGATTGCTTGAGCTCAGGAGTTGGAGACCAACCTGGGCAACAAAGTGAGACCCCATCTCTATAAAAAAATTTTAAAAATTGGCCTAGCATGGAGGCACACACCTGTAGTTCCAGCTACTTGGGAGGCTGAGATGGGAGGATCACTTGAGCCTAGGTTGCAGTGAGCAGAGATGGCATACTGCACTCCTGCCTGGGTGAGAGAGTGAGACCCTGTCCTAAAAAAAAAAAAAAAAAAAAAAAGAAAGTGCATTGTCCTAACTTTTATTATTTTCTTTCTTTCCCTCTTAGAAGAGTTCAGTGCTTAGAAAATCTGGATGAATAACAATACCAGCGATTTCACAAATTTCTTAGTTTGGTTCTTTTTGAAGGAGAAAAACAAGGATGAAACATGAGAAATACCCTTCTAGGAGGTAGAGAACATCTTTCCTCTTGATCCAAAATCCCAGTTAGTAAAGAAAATTAAAATTGAATATGCCAGACTGCCCAAATAAAGAGTTTAGAGGCACCAACAATGGAACAAATATGTAAACATTTAAAAATTTTGACCTGTCACACAATAGATTTATTTTATTATCTGTATTATCTCTGGGAAACAACTCAGATTTATAACTGTGGAAATAGCATGGTTATAGAATATTTTACAGAAATATAAGTTTAGTTATATTTCAAGATGTTTTTAAAACTGTATCAGTTCTTTTGAACTAAAAAAGTCTCATAGCTTTGAAAAAATCCACTTTCAAACAAAGTGAAGAAATTTATTTTAATCATTAATTTAATTTCTGAATGTGGCCCTAGGTATTTAATAAAGAAGTATACAACTATCATGTCACAGGTTATAATAACGGAAACCTCAGAACCTTTAAAAAAATCATATATTTTTCAATTGGTATACATTAATATCTAGTTATAATTGTTTATTAACTCCCCCGGTTCTGAAGATCAATCTTTCTTTTCCCTGAAAAAAATGGTAAGAATAGTGGACAAATCTTCCCAAAAGTTTTGTTCACTTTTCAGTGAAAGCAACTTGGCATTTTTATCTGCTTATTCTTTTAAAAATGTAATTTGGGAAGAAAAATTTTAATTATTTTTGAGAAGGGGCTGAAGAAACCCCAGTGAGACATTCTGTAGAGAGGTTCTTTGTTAGTGTAACATCTGACCTTCTATATCTTTGGAAATCATGCAACTTGGCTAATGTAGTCCTTAAAGAATTAATCAAGCAGATTGTAAGGCCCTAGTTACAGTGGAGCCAGCCAATTATGAGTTGCTCAGAAATTCATCATTGGCATGTCCAACCACATTTTCCCACATAAAGATTAGTAGAAGTATGTGGAAACAAAGCCCATTCCCACTGCAGCACAGCTACAATATGCGTTCAGTAAAACAGACTTCAACAAAGTTTTGCTGTACTAAAACAGATAATTTATTTGCGAATCTCTGATTCCTACCTTTACCTGTAACACCCTTTTTTGCCAAAACTGCAAAGACTATCCTGTTTAGTTAAAACCAAACTAGGGACTTTTCTTTTTTTTTGAGATGGAGTCTCGCTCTGTTACCCAGAATGGAGCACAGTGATGCGATCTTGGCTCACTGCAACCTCTGCCTCCCAGGTTCAAGCAATTCTCCTGCCTCAGCCTCCAAAGTAGCTGGGATTACAGGCAAGCGCCACCAGGCCCAGCTAATTTTTTTTGTATTTTA
>NW_012106919.1:1730759-1733753 GCF_000951045.1 Mandrillus leucophaeus
TTTTAAAAGTCTGTCTTCTGAAATACAACAAGTATGTCTCAAAGATACTTCATCAATTTCTACTTTATTTGGCCATGAAATATCTGAGTTAACTGGAAATGCTAACACAGACAGTTTGTAACTTACCAACAGGTTCTGTTCTACAAGGTAGTTGCTTAGAACCTGAAACATTTCTTCACTTTCTACATTCATATACACATAATGTGCCAGAAGCATAGTAGTAACAATATATATATATATTTTTGAGACAGGGTCTTGCTCTGTTGCCCAGGCTGTAGTGCAGTAGTGAAATCTTGGCTCACTGCAGCCTCCACCTCCCAGGCTCAAGCGATCCTCCCGCCTCAGCCTCCTGAATAGCTGGGACCACAGGTACACACCACCACACCTGGCTAACTTTTCTGCATATTTGATAGAGATGGGGTTTCACCATGTTACCCAGGCTAGTCATGATCTCCTGAGCTCAAGCAATCCACCTGCCTTGGCCTCCCAAAGTGCTGGGATTACAGGCAGGAGAGCCATTGCACCTGGCCTACTAATAGTGTTTTTAAAATTATACCCAACCACCATTTATACTATAGTTTCTACGGAAAAATGCATTTTGAGCTGACTGTTAGGACATGTCTCCTTTAAACAAGAAGGAGGTAGGGTTTCCCACTATTGTTGCACTTTGGTGATGATGATGACAATGAAGGTAGCAACAACAGCTAACATTCACCTAGTTTTCACTGTGGGTAGACACAGTCCTTCCTAACACTTGAATCTTTTAAAGTCATTTAACGCTCACCAAAACCCATGAGAGGTAGTATTATTTTCATTTTACAACTAAGGCTAGAAAAGGTTAAGTAACTTACCTGACGTTGTACAGCAGTGTTTCAGGGCTAGAATTCAAAGCGCCTCCAGAGTCTATTTCATAACCACTCTGCAGTGCTGCCTCTTTTCCACCTTGACAAGGCAGCACTATTGAGCTGTTCTAAATTCCTCTTATTAGGCGTAGAGTACAGCAAGTTTCCCCAAGTTTTAAATGTATATATAGGATCACCTGGGGATCTTGTTAAAATGCAGATTCTGATTCAGAAGGTCTGGAGTGGTGCCTGAAGTTATGCATTTTTAATAAGCTCCTGGGTGATGGTGATGCTCCTACTGCATAGAGCACACTCTATGAAGTGGCGAAGAAGTGTAATTTAAGCCTCTAGTTCCCTTGCTGTTTGTCTGTCTATAAAGGTATTAACACATTGTGTTTATAAGCTGGAAACTGGCCGGGCATGGTGGCTCACGCCTGTAGTCCCAGCACTTTGGGAGGCCAAGGTGGGTTGATCACCTGAGGTCAGAAGTTCGAGACCAGCCTGGCCAACATGGCAAAACCCCATCTCTACTAAAAATAAAAAAGTTAGCCAGGTGTTGTGGCACGTGCCTATAGTCCCAGCTACGCAGGAGGCTGAGGCAGGAGAACTGCTTGAACCCAGAAGGCGGAGGTTGCAGTGAGCTGAGATCACATGGTTGCACTCCAGCCTGGGTGACAGAGCGAGACTCTGTCTCAAAAAGAAAAAGAAAAAGAAAAAAAAAGCTGGAAACTGCCCATACCACAGTCATTTCCCATTAACTCTTAATGGAACCTGACTTTGGAAATCCTGCACAAATACTGGTTTGCAGGAACTTTCAGTAAATACTTAGCCTTTAGGGTTTTAAAATGTACATGTAAGGGCCACAGGGATAAAAATGGGGCTCTAAAAGTTTTACCATTAGGCACATTCTTAACACTATATACCATCACCTATACAGACACCAAAATAAATGCTTGTTCATTATCCATCAACTGGAAAAGCAGTATATCAATAACTTTTGGTCTGCAAAAGAAGCTTCCACTTTAAAACATGTAATTATTCATTCTCAGTCTCTGCTAGAGGAGTGCTAAGGAACTTATGCTATGTAATCATAAAGGTTCTTCTGGTGCCATTAGTGACTGCCTAGGTAAAGGCAGACACTATATATATTAATTGTAGCTAGTACCCCATGGAAATATACTACTAACAGTTGGTATAGATCTATTTCAGATTCTAGATCTCCCTCCTTGCTCTATTTCACTTCCTTCCCACTCCACTTGCCTGAGACAAATCCAAGAATCATCTCTCCCACTGCTTGCCTGTGATCTCACATACACAGTTGCACATTTTCTTTCCAGCTATTAAATGGATGGAATTCTCTTTCTAGGCCATTTTTATTCCATGCCAGATTACATAGTAAGGTTATTTAAGTTTGAGATGCACTCACTCAACTATTAGCACTATTGCAAACAACAGTTACGAGTGTGATCACTGAGTGTTCATTTTACACTAAAAAGAAATAGAATAGTCAGTTTCCAAACCAAATAGCTATACTCCCTGAACAACAGTGGAAAGTCATTCTTCTTGAAGTTTGACCCAGAATCAAGTGCAGACTCAGACTCCTAGGCCTACAGCCAGTGGCAACTTAACACATTATATGGCTGACCTTCAGGGAAAAAGGGAAACCACTGCTCTTACCACTGGTGCCAGAAAAAAGCCAACTAATCTTTAAGGCACAAAATAAACTATTCTTAAGGCAGAAAAAGAAACTGTGAGGAAACAAGTTAGAATGGAGGCATATAGAGAAAAATACAGAAAATATATTACCAAGTAAGGACTAGTTTTTCCATGGTTCTCAGTGTTTTTATTTTGGGGAATATAATTAATCAGCATTTTCTTTTTGGGTTTTAACTCTTATTACCTGGTAGAAATGCAAAGATGTACAAGAAAGATGCATTTTTAAAAAGGCTTGGAGGCTGGGCATGGTGGCTCACGCCTGTAACCCCAGCACTTTGGGAAGCCGAGGCGGGTGGATCATAAGGTCAGGAGATTGAGACCATCCTGGCTAACATGGTGGAACCCTGTCTCTACTAAAAATACAAAAAAATTAGCTGGGCATGGTGGCAGGCGCCTGTAGTCCCAGCTACTCGGGAGGCTGAGGCAGGAGAATGGC
>NW_012106919.1:1735608-1769243 GCF_000951045.1 Mandrillus leucophaeus
GACCTCGTGATCCGCCCGTCTCGGCCTCCCAAAGTGCTGGGATTACAGGCTTGAGCCACCGCGCCCGGCCTTTTTTTTTGTATTTTTAATAGAGACGGGGTTTC
Organism: Mandrillus leucophaeus; assembly: GCF_000951045.1. NCBI lineage: Eukaryota > Metazoa > Chordata > Mammalia > Primates > Cercopithecidae > Mandrillus > Mandrillus leucophaeus. The sequence continues at coordinate 1,735,713 of NW_012106919.1, forward strand.
ACCATGTTGGCCAGGCTGGTTTCTAACTCCTGACCTCAAGTGATCCCCAGGCCTCGGCCTCCCAAAATGCTGAGATTACAGGCGTGAGCCACCATGCCTGGCCCCAACTAGGGACTTTTATATTTAAACACACTTCTGAATTCAAAACACTAAAGTCACATACCACAAGCCTGAGTTTATCAATAAGTTAGTGAAACCCCCAAGACCATCTTTAAGTCTTTTCACGGTTGTGATAACACCCTCCCAAGCCTTGCTAAGAAGAACACTTTTCTTGCAAAAGAGAAATGAAAGGGGCCAGAGTAGAAGATTGGTTCTCTAAGGAGAGGGCAGTGCTGTTCTTAAATAAAGAAGCTCCTTTCAGATAAGCAGAATCAGATTCCAGTTCAGTTGGTTTGCTGGCTACCCTTACTTTGAACTCTCATATTTAATCCAGCAGGCTTCAAAGCAGGTGAGAAAATGACCTACCACTTAAAAGCAATTTTTCCTTTTTCAGGAATTCTGGCCTTAGAGAATATCAGCTCTGATATAAGCACATTCCACATCTCCAGGGATTTATGCAACACTTTTTCATTGCTCTGTGTCTAATGTCAGACTAGGTTTTCATCTCAGCCAGGAGAAAAATCAGGGGGAAAAAATCCTACCTTGCTAAAAATGAAGTCTTATTCCACATAGCCTTATACCATGCAAAAGAAGAGGCATTAAAACCATTAGCCATTCTAGTTAATTCCCTTTCATTTCTCTAAATCTGATGTACAGTGAGAATTATTTAAAATCAGTCTCCACTGCCTGGCCTCACAATAACGCAATTTTTGTAACAAATGCATTTTAAGAAATTCAAATTCAGTTTGCTCTGGCATGTGAGCTATTACGAAAAGATATTAGATAAGAAAGAGACAATGGTAACAATAAAGAAATTTAGGAAAAATTTTAAAAGTCTGTCTTCTGAAATACAACAAGTATGTCTCAAAGATACTTCATCAATTTCTACTTTATTTGGCCATGAAATATCTGAGTTAACTGGAAATGCTAACACAGACAGTTTGTAACTTACCAACAGGTTCTGTTCTACAAGGTAGTTGCTTAGAACCTGAAACATTTCTTCACTTTCTACATTCATATACACATAATGTGCCAGAAGCATAGTAGTAACAATATATATATATATTTTTGAGACAGGGTCTTGCTCTGTTGCCCAGGCTGTAGTGCAGTAGTGAAATCTTGGCTCACTGCAGCCTCCACCTCCCAGGCTCAAGCGATCCTCCCGTTTCAGCCTCCTGAATAGCTGGGACCACAGGTACACACCACCACACCTGGCTAACTTTTCTGCATATTTGATAGAGATGGGGTTTCACCATGTTACCCAGGCTAGTCATGATCTCCTGAGCTCAAGCAATCCACCTGCCTTGGCCTCCCAAAGTGCTGGGATTACAGGCAGGAGAGCCATTGCACCTGGCCTACTAATAGTGTTTTTAAAATTATACCCAACCACCATTTATACTATAGTTTCTACGGAAAAATGCATTTTGAGCTGACTGTTAGGACATGTCTCCTTTAAACAAGAAGGAGGTAGGGTTTCCCACTATTGTTGCACTTTGGTGATGATGATGACAATGAAGGTAGCAACAACAGCTAACATTCACCTAGTTTTCACTGTGGGTAGACACAGTCCTTCCTAACACTTGAATCTTTTAAAGTCATTTAACGCTCACCAAAACCCATGAGAGGTAGTATTATTTTCATTTTACAACTAAGGCTAGAAAAGGTTAAGTAACTTACCTGACGTTGTACAGCAGTGTTTCAGGGCTAGAATTCAAAGCGCCTCCAGAGTCTATTTCATAACCACTCTGCAGTGCTGCCTCTTTTCCACCTTGACAAGGCAGCACTATTGAGCTGTTCTAAATTCCTCTTATTAGGCGTAGAGTACAGCAAGTTTCCCCAAGTTTTAAATGTATATATAGGATCACCTGGGGATCTTGTTAAAATGCAGATTCTGATTCAGAAGGTCTGGAGTGGTGCCTGAAGTTATGCATTTTTAATAAGCTCCTGGGTGATGGTGATGCTCCTACTGCATAGAGCACACTCTATGAAGTGGCGAAGAAGTGTAATTTAAGCCTCTAGTTCCCTTGCTGTTTGTCTGTCTATAAAGGTATTAACACATTGTGTTTATAAGCTGGAAACTGGCCGGGCATGGTGGCTCACGCCTGTAGTCCCAGCACTTTGGGAGGCCAAGGTGGGTTGATCACCTGAGGTCAGAAGTTCGAGACCAGCCTGGCCAACATGGCAAAACCCCATCTCTACTAAAAATAAAAAAGTTAGCCAGGTGTTGTGGCACGTGCCTATAGTCCCAGCTACGCAGGAGGCTGAGGCAGGAGAACTGCTTGAACCCAGAAGGCGGAGGTTGCAGTGAGCTGAGATCACATGGTTGCACTCCAGCCTGGGTGACAGAGCGAGACTCTGTCTCAAAAAGAAAAAGAAAAAGAAAAAAAAAGCTGGAAACTGCCCATACCACAGTCATTTCCCATTAACTCTTAATGGAACCTGACTTTGGAAATCCTGCACAAATACTGGTTTGCAGGAACTTTCAGTAAATACTTAGCCTTTAGGGTTTTAAAATGTACATGTAAGGGCCACAGGGATAAAAATGGGGCTCTAAAAGTTTTACCATTAGGCACATTCTTAACACTATATACCATCACCTATACAGACACCAAAATAAATGCTTGTTCATTATCCATCAACTGGAAAAGCAGTATATCAATAACTTTTGGTCTGCAAAAGAAGCTTCCACTTTAAAACATGTAATTATTCATTCTCAGTCTCTGCTAGAGGAGTGCTAAGGAACTTATGCTATGTAATCATAAAGGTTCTTCTGGTGCCATTAGTGACTGCCTAGGTAAAGGCAGACACTATATATATTAATTGTAGCTAGTATCCCATGGAAATATACTACTAACAGTTGGTATAGATCTATTTCAGATTCTAGATCTCCCTCCTTGCTCTATTTCACTTCCTTCCCACTCCACTTGCCTGAGACAAATCCAAGAATCATCTCTCCCACTGCTTGCCTGTGATCTCACATACACAGTTGCACATTTTCTTTCCAGCTATTAAATGGATGGAATTCTCTTTCTAGGCCATTTTTATTCCATGCCAGATTACATAGTAAGGTTATTTAAGTTTGAGATGCACTCACTCAACTATTAGCACTATTGCAAACAACAGTTACGAGTGTGATCACTGAGTGTTCATTTTACACTAAAAAGAAATAGAATAGTCAGTTTCCAAACCAAATAGCTATACTCCCTGAACAACAGTGGAAAGTCATTCTTCTTGAAGTTTGACCCAGAATCAAGTGCAGACTCAGACTCCTAGGCCTACAGCCAGTGGCAACTTAACACATTATATGGCTGACCTTCAGGGAAAAAGGGAAACCACTGCTCTTACCACTGGTGCCAGAAAAAAGCCAACTAATCTTTAAGGCACAAAATAAACTATTCTTAAGGCAGAAAAAGAAACTGTGAGGAAACAAGTTAGAATGGAGGCATATAGAGAAAAATACAGAAAATATATTACCAAGTAAGGACTAGTTTTTCCATGGTTCTCAGTGTTTTTATTTTGGGGAATATAATTAATCAGCATTTTCTTTTTGGGTTTTAACTCTTATTACCTGGTAGAAATGCAAAGATGTACAAGAAAGATGCATTTTTAAAAAGGCTTGGAGGCTGGGCATGGTGGCTCACGCCTGTAACCCCAGCACTTTGGGAAGCCGAGGCGGGTGGATCATAAGGTCAGGAGATTGAGACCATCCTGGCTAACATGGTGGAACCCTGTCTCTACTAAAAATACAAAAAAATTAGCTGGGCATGGTGGCAGGCGCCTGTAGTCCCAGCTACTCGGGAGGCTGAGGCAGGAGAATGGCGTGAAGCTGGGAGGTGGAGCTTGCAGTGAGCCGAGATCATCCCACTGCACTCCAGCCTGGGCAACTGGGCAAGACTCCATCTCAAAAAAAAAAGAAGAAGGCTTGGAGACTTAAAGGCAATTATCTTTGCTAATTTTACTTTGAGCCAGTGACATTAATTAACAAGTTTATATAGAAGAGTAAATAGTTGCTGGGCATGGCGGCTCATGCCTGTAATCCCAGCACGTTGGGAGGCCGAGGCGGGCAGATCACTTGAGCCCAGGAGTTCAAGACCAGCCTGGGCAACGTGGCAAAACCCTGCCTCTACAAAAAATACAAACATTAGCTGGGCATGGTGGCATATGCCTATAGTCCTAGGTACTCAGGGGGCTGAAGCAGGACGACTGTTGAACGCAGGAGGCAGAGGCGGCAGTGAGCTGAGATCGTACCACTACACTCCAGCCTGGGTGACAGAGTGAGACCTTATCTCAAAAAAAAAAAAAAAAAAGAGTCAATAGTGATGGGATACCCACTCTAATATCAGTCCTCAAGTATTAACTGGTTCAGGAATTGGAGAAGCAGTTCAAAACTAAAGGGTAAAAATGAAAATAAAGATCTACACATGGTTCTATATCCAAGTCTGGGGAAGGTCAGTAAGAACAAGCAGACACAATAACTTGGAGAATCTTTGAGACATAGGCACATTCTGTACCTAGGGACCAATGTCTCATCTGTCCCCCTGCCTTATGTACTTATTATCCATCCTAGTTGTGCTCTTGAGTTTAAAGTTCAACAAATCCTGAGAACGAATGATTCCATTTAAATGAAAAAAATCAAAGGGTTTGTTTACAAAATAGGGTATTTTTTAAAATACCAAAGATAGTAACAAATGCTATGTTTATCATCAAAAGTGATCCATAAGAGCAAACTTTATAATGTTATACTGTTATAATCTTATATTGTATTATTTAAACTTTTAAGCAACAGAAGTAGCTCAGATCACCAAAAATTTATGTTTGACATATTTATGGCAGCAGCTATACAAATCAATTCCTTTAATTTACAACAAATATCTTCCACTGTTCAGCTGAGTTAGCACAGGCAGATCAGAGATGGTTTCTTGTGTGTTTTACAAATAATCCACACAAGTCCTTGAGATCATACTTACAGCTTTAGCAAAAATACCCATGATTTCAGGAAACTGGTGTGTGAGAATGGCTATCATTGCTGTAGAAGAGCAAAATCCTGCTGTGAAATGGATGAACAAAGGAAGCTCCTTCTTTGGGTAAACAGAAACATGATGAAAGGCTGCAAGGGAGAATAGGTAAGAATCAATTTTATTTCAGAATAACATGTAAGTAAGTCTTAATCTTTTCAAATGAAATCTGTTTTTAAAAACAAAAAAGAAAAAAACATTTAAAAACCAAGTCTCTGGCTAAGCAAGGTAGAAGACAGTTATCCATTACTTATCCCAGCATCAACAGCATATCTAAATAGACAGACAACTGTGCTGGGCGTGGGAACAGGATGGCATCATGGGAAAGAACATTGATTACAAAGTCATGCTGAGGTGACTTTGAAAAAAAAAGCTTTGTCACTTATTAGCTATGTGATCTTGAATAAGTTGCTAAACCCTCTAGAAGTTGCTATGGAGAGTTGTAATGATGAACATTTTAAGTGCTTAATAAATGTGAGTTGCAGCCACGGGTGGCGGCTCATGTCTGTAATCCCAGCACTTTGGTGGTGCTGAAGAGGAGAATTGCTTAAAGCCAGGCATTTGACACTAGTCTAAGCAAAATAGTGAGACCCCCATCTCTTAAAAATTTTTAAAAATTAGCCCAGCATGGTGGTGTGTGCCTGTAGTCCCAGCTACGCAGGAGGATGAGGTGGGAAAATCACTGGAGCCCAGGAGTTTGAGGTTGCAGTGAGCTATGATCATTCTACTGCACTCCAGCCTGGGTGACAGATCTGTCTCCAAATAAATACATAAATCTGAGTTGCTACTTTTTTTTTTTTTTTTTGAAGAAGAGTCTTGCTCTGTTACCCAGGCTAAAGTGCAGTGACACGATCTTGGCTCACTGCAACCTCTGCCGCCCAGGTTTAAGTGACTCTTGTGCCTTAGCCTCCCAAGTAGCTGGGATTACAGGCACAGGCCACCACGCCCAGTTACTTTTTTGTATTTTTAGTAGAGAGGGGTTTTGCCACGTTGGCCAGGCAGGTCTCAAACTCCTGGCCAAAAGTGATCTGTCCACCTTGGCCTCCCAAAGTGCTGGGATTACAGGTGTGAGCCACCACACCTGGCCTTGAGTTGTTATTAATTATTGTTCTTTGGGAGCTCAAAAACTAGTATGGAGAAAGAGGCAGACACGTCATTGGTGATTTCCTAGAACTATCAGTTAATAATTTTATCCAGTTATTAATGTGTTTATATATGTGGCATTTCATTAGGCACTGTAAAAACTAAAGTAGGTAAGCTGGGAGCAGTGGCTCACGCCTGTAATCCCAGCAATCCCAGCACTTTGAGACGTCAAGGCAGGAGGATCACGAGCTCAAGAGATCGAGACCATCCTGGCCAACATGGTGAAACCCCGTCTCTGCTAAAAATATAAAAATTAGGTGGGCGTGGTGGCATGCGCCTGTAGTCCTAGCTACTCAGGAAGGCGGAGGCAGGAGAATCACCTAAACCCGGGAGGCAGAGGCTGCAGTGAGCCAAGATCACGCCACTGCACTCCAGCCTGGCAACAGAGCAAGACTCTGTCTCAAAAATAAATAAATAGATAAATAAATAAATAAAGTAGGTAGGCCAGGCATGGTTGTTCATGTCTGTAATTCCAGCACTTTGGGAGGCCAAGGCGGGTGAATCACTTGAGGTCAGGGGTTTGAGACCAGGTTGGCCAACATAGTGAAACCCCATCTCTACTAAAAATAGAAAGATTAGCCAGGCATGGTGATGTGCACCTGTAGTCACAGCTACTTGGGAGGCTGAGGCAGGAGGATGGCTAGAACCTGAGAGGCGGAGGTTGCAGCGAGCCAAGATCATGCCACTGTACTCTAGCCTGGGCAACAGAGCAAGACGCTATCTCAAAACAAAACAAAACAAAACAAAACCTAAACTAGCAAACCAAAGGCCTAGGATTCTGACCATAAGTAAAGTCCCTTATCTTATTTTACCATATTTACACATTTACTCAGCTATTATTATTCTAGTGATTGGATATTTCATTATCAATTATACTCAAGTATTTATATTTTATTTGAAATTTGAAAATACTTGAATAATAATACTGAGATGAGCCTATTAGAGTACTTAACATGCAGTAGGTGCTCAATAAATGTCTGCTAAACTGAGAGCTATTCTGGGACTTCATTAGGCCAGGAAGTTGACCGCTTAGGGCTGGATAATAACCCAGGAATTTCTGATGTAATATCCTGCATTAGTAAGGGATGACTAATTTTGTGCTGAACCAAGGTCAGCTATAAATTTCACTTTTAAAACATAATGATTCACAGAGATTACACCTAAGCTTCCTTCAACAGCTATATTTTAATTTTTATTTTACTATATTCAGAAAGTATATACCAAAACACAAACTCATTAAAAGTCCAGAAAATTTCCAGAACCTTGAGCCTTGTTTAAAGTAAAAGCACATCAAAATGGAAGTTTTAAAAGGTAGAAACATTAGAAACTGTAGAGAACATTGTGTTTTCAGCACCCAAAGAATCAGTCAGCAGTCCCCTTTGCCCTGTCCCTCAGCTGTGAGATGCCAACTTCTTCTTCTTCCCAACTTCAAATCAAGAGAAACAAACCCTGGTATTCAAGAAGGTGGGAAACACATACAATACAGCAAAGTTAATAATATTAGCTAACCTATATAGCATTTTATGGTTTATAAAGAACTTTAATTTATATTAACTCATTTAATTCTTTTCAGTAACCGTAAGAGATAGTAGTATTATTCTCAGTTTATAAGGTAGAAAACTGCATAGCTTTAGTAAGGAAATTTCCTGAAATATGAGATTTTTATACTGTAGGAGAGACCTAATTATTTCTTTCTGGATTACTTTCTGTAGATTCATTTGTCAGTCAATGTTTGGCTAACACATCAAAATAATAGATGACTGACTATTACAGAAACACTCCCTTGGAACGAAAGTTCAAATTTCATCACTGGCTTGTAGAGAAAAATTTATCAGAAGGCATAAAAGACGCCTAAATAGCTACGTGAACTAGGGGAATAGTTCAACTCTGAACTTATGAGGTCCATAAGCAAATTCCAGAATGCGGTAAGTCATATCAAGGTTGAAGGAAAATTAAAAACAAAAAACATTAAGTACTCCTGGGTATTAAAACTCCATATTGTTAACAATTTGTTCATTCTACCATAGCCACAGACAGAAAAAATACTCTAAGAACATAAAATATAATCAAACAAAACACCCCAGCATATTACCCCTCTCCTACCTTCTGGAGTTTGCATCCTATATGGAGTTGGAATTTATAAAAGTCTTGCCAAAAATAAACTGGTCTTATAGCTTATAGTTTTGACAAAATGATAATAACCCTGATTTTATTCATATTACTATGTAAAATTGGCCTTATATTAGACAACCTTTGTAATAATTTACAAAGGAGGGCATTATTTTAGGCTAAATGTATTAGCTTAATATAATACACTCTTGCGTACATCATGACGTTCCATAATTTAAGGTCCATTCTTTTGCCTTAAATATACTTGTTCCCGTTAAAATGGAAAGACAATAAGAACAACTACCACTACCACCACTTCAGGAAGAAAAATACAATTTCTCTCATTAATGACATCTTAATTGCTAGAGTCAATGAATTCTTCTTAGTATTTACTTTACCTATTATCTCAGATATTCCTCCTCACTTGGAAATTTCTTCTTCCTTTTAGTTCTAGGATATCTAGTTTTAGTTATTGTCCTGTCTCTCCGACAACCTCTTCACTGAATCTTCAACTCTTTCTGCCACTCATTCCTTAGACATTTTTAAGGAATGCACCCATGGTTCCAGCCTCAGTTCAATTGTCACTGCATACAGTTTTCCTTAGTGATTTCATTTATGCCTAGGACTTCTTTTGCTACTTAGAAAATGATGACTCCCAAGTCTGTTTTTTGAGATGTACAGAGGAAGATATATGAGGACCACTGGCAATTTTATTTATACAACCTAATCTTGTCTTAGGCCACAGCTGACTGGACAAGGAGTAAACACCTGGATAAATTTCATTCTCTCTCTCCCAGAAGTTTTAGAAGTGGGATTGAGGCTGGTTGCAGTGGCTTACACCTGTAATCCCAACACTTGTTGAGGCAGGCAGATCACTTGAGCTCAGGAGTTCAAGACCAGGCTGGGCAACATGGTGAAACCTCATCTCTACCAAAAATACAAAAATTAGCCAGGCATGGTGGCACATGCCTGTGGTCCCAACTACTTAGGAGGCAGAGTGGGGAGGATCTTTTGAGCCTGAGAAGTCGAGGCTGCAGTGAGCCGTGAATGTGCCACTGCATTCCCGCCTGACAGTGAAATCCTGTCTCAAAAAAAAAAAAAAAGGAAAAAAAAAAGAAAAGAAAAGAAAAAGTGAGATTGAGATACTATTGATTCTGTATTGTTTGCCTGAACTCATGACATGTAAACAGAGGGCTGTAGGGGCCTCAAGTTTGGCCACATGGTCTATGAAGAAAGCCAAACTGTAAAGAGAAAAGATGTAAGAATGAAGTGGATACACTGAGAGAAACAGCAATGACAGATCACAGAAAGAGAAAATGGGGCTGGGGAGGGAGGAAAGGAAAGTAAGAATAGGAAAGACTGAAAAAAGCATCTAGGGACAGAGATATTCAAATAATTGATTCCTGGAAATCCTAATGACTTTCTAGTCCCCAGTTCTAGTCCCTTACGAAGTTCAAATATAATTGTTGATTTTGAGTTCTCTGATAATCCGGTGTTCTTCCAACAAATCACTAAGTATGTTTAAGCTAGTTCAAAGTTGCTCTCTATTACTTACGCCTATAACATTCACTAATTATAAATATTATATGTTTACTTTATAATCTATATTATATATATAACTTAAAAATACATCTATACCTATATATTACTTACAGAGATAAAATATAGACTTGTATGTATATGTGTTAAGTAGATTATACAAGAAAATATTTAAGCATATAAATTTCTATATATGTACATATATATACACACATATACAGGTATGCATGTATATATGGATGAGATGTTACACAGGAAACACAGTCAAAGCTTGAACTTATTTATTTCCCCAACCCCTATTCCCAAACTGGCTCCTCCTTCGATAGGATAGATTTACCATTCTCCAAGTCACCCAAGTTAGAAAATTGAGAATCATTCTTGACCTCCTAGAGAGCTAGGCTCTCTCTCTCTCTCTCTCTCTCTGTCTTTCTTTGACAGAGTCTTGCTTTGTCACCCAGGCTGGAGTGCAATGGCACGATCTCGGCTCACTGCAACCTCTACCTCCTGAGTTCAAGCAATTCTCCTGCCTCAGCCTCCTGAGTAGCTGGGATTACAGGCGTGAGCCACCATACCTGGTTAACTTTTGTATTTTTAGTAGAGATGGGGTTTTGCCATGTTGGCCAGGCTGGTCTTGAACTCCTGACCTCAAGTGATCTGCCCAGCTCAGCCTCCCAAAGAGCTGGGATTACAGGCGTGAGCCACCATACCTGGTTAACTTTTGTATTTTTAGTAGAGATGGGGTTTTGCCATGTTGGCCAGGCTGGTCTTGAACTCCTGACCTCAAGTGATCTGCCCAGCTCAGCCTCCCAAAGAGCTGGGATTACAGGCGTGAGCCACCATACCTGGTTAACTTTGGTATTTTTAGTAGAGATGGGGTTTTGCCATGTTGGCCAGGCTGGTCTCGAACTCCTGACCTCCAGTGATCTGCCCATCTCAGCCTCCCACAGAGCTGGGATTACAGGCGTGAGTCCCTGTGCCCAGCCCTTCTCAAGCTTTCTTATAATATATTCTATACATGTAGCATTTAACACATTGTTCATCATCTTTTTTTTTTTTTTTTTTTTTCGAGAGTCTTACTCTGTTGCCCAGGCTGGTGTGCAGTGGCGCAATCTCAGCTCACTGTGACCTCCATCTCCCAGGTTCAAGCGATTCTCCTGCCGCAGCCTTCCGAGTAGTTGGCATCACTGGCACGCACCACCATGCTGGGCTAATTTTTTGTATTTTTAGTAGAAATGGGGTTTCACCATGTTGGCCAGGCTGGTCTCGGACTCCTGACCTCAGGTGATCTGCTCGCCTCAACCTCCCAAAGTGCTGGGATTACAAATGTGAACCACTGTGCCTGGCCTGTCCATCATCTTTTTATCAACCTTATCAGCAGCCTAGGAGTTCAGAATAGGGTGAGAGGGAGAAGGCACTAATATTTAGCATTTTAGTTAAGTACTTACAATGTGCCAGCCATGTTTATAAGAATACATTAATGAATTTGATTAATTCAACCAATATTTATTAAATAACAATTTTTATAGCAACCATTACAAGAGATACAGGAACAATGGCCAGGTGCAGTGGCTCACACTTGTAATCCTAGCACTTTGGGAGGCCAAGGTAGGTGGATCACTTGAGGCCAGAAGTTCCAGACCAGCCTGGCCACCATGGTAAAACCCTGTCTGTACTAAAAATACAAAAAAATTAGCTGGGTGTGGTGGTGGGCGCCTGTAATCCCAGCTACTCTGGAGGTTGAGGCAGGAGAATCACTTGATCCTGGGAGGCAGAGGTTGCAGTAAGCCGAGATGAGGCCATTGCACTCCAGTCAGGGCAACAAGGTAGGAAACTCCATCTAAAAAAAAAAAAGAAAAAAGAAGAGAATCCTGGCCTTCAAGGAGTTTACAGTCTAAAAGGGGAGATTAAGAAGTACATAAAGCACTCTGAGAATTCAGAGAAGGAAGAGATCACTTAGCAGATAAAGGAAAATAAAAAACACTAGGAGAAAAACACCAGCATACTCAGGTTGCCATAATCTCTCCTAAATTTTCATTTATCAGTTTAAACTTATCAACTAATTAAGTTTGACAGTTGTAAACCTGCAACTTTCCTTCCTAGACTTCAGTTCTAATGGCTCAGTATTGTGAAAACTGTAGCACAGGTTTACATCATATAAGAAAACATGGTCCTAGTGTTTACAGCCTTCGGCAAGGTTGCTTCTCAGCTAAATCATAAAAAGAGAAGTTAAACAGAAATGTACTAGTTTACAGAGAGAAGAACAGATGATAAGGCAGCTGAGACACAAAGTGTAGACTGTTCTTTTGAGAAGCCTGGCTTCCTAAAGGCAGGAACTAGACTGAAACACTATCAGCAATCATAATCCTACATATTTCTGGTTCTCCTTCTAGTTCTTTGGCTGCTCTTTTTCAAATCGTTCTTCATAAAGATTGTTTGGGTCCTTTGCCTTTCTATATACATTTTAGAATAAGCTTGTTACTTTGTGTGTGTGTGTGTGTGTGTGTGCGCGCGCACGTGCAAAATCCCTCCTGGGATTTTGATAGGGATTGTATTGAATCTATAGATCAATCTGGAGAGAACTGTCATCTAAATAATATTGGGGCCAGGTACGGTGGCTCATGCCTGTAGGCTCAGCACTTTAGGATGCTGAGGCAGGTGGATTTCTTGACTCCAGGAGTTCGCAACCAGCCTGGGCAACAGGGCGAAACTCTCTTTCTACCAAAAATACAAAAATTAGCCAGGCGTGGTGGCAGGCACCTGTAATCTCAGCTACTCGGGAGGCTGAGGCACGAGAATCGCCTGAACCCAGGAGGCAGAGGTTGCAATGACCCGAGATCGTGCCACTGCGCTCCAGCCTGGGCGAGAGTAAGAGTTGGTCTCAAATAAATAAATAAGTAAATATAATTGGGTCTTCCAACCCATCAATATGGAATGTCTCTCCATTTATTTAGTTTTTCTTTAATTTCTCTCAGCAATATTTTAGTGTACATGTCTTAAATTTCTTTTGTTAAATTTATTCCTAAGTAGTTTTTGTTGTTATTATGATTGCTACTCTTTTCTAAATTCAATTTTCAGATTGTTCATTACTAATACATAGATATATAATTAATATTAGATATATAATATATATTATAATATATAATTATATATTAGATATATAATTAATATTAATATAATTATCTTATATTCTACAACCCTGTTGAACTCATTTATTAGTTCTAAGAGTATTTTCATTTTTATGGATTTCTTAGGATTTCCTATATAGAAGATCATGTCACCTTTGAATAAGGAGAGTTTTACTTCCTCCTTGCCAATACGAATGCCTCTTATTTCTTTTTCTTGCCTGGTAACACCAGCTAGAACCTCTAGTAGAATATTGAATAGAAGTGGTGACAATAGATATCCTTGTCTTATTCCCGATCTTAGGGGGAAAGCATTCAGTCTTTTACCATTAAGTATAATGTTAATTGTGGGTTTTTCAGGGATTTTTTTTTAAATCAGGTTGAGGAAGTCCCCTTCAATTTGTAGTTTGTTGAGATTTTTTCTTTTTATCTTGAATGAGAGCCAGATTTTGTCAAATGCTTTTTCTGCATCTATTGTGCTTTATTCTATTAACTATGGTACATTACATTTTCAGATGTTAAACCAAACTTGCATTTGTGAGGTAAATCCCACTTGGTCATGGTATATAAGCCTTTCTGTATGTTGCTAGATTCAGTTTCCTAATATTTTGTTGAAGATGTTTGTGTCTATATTCATAAGGGCTGTTGTTTTATAGTCTTTTTATATCATATTATCTTTGGTTTTGGTATCAGGAAGATATTGCTCTCATCAAATGATTTGGGGAGTATTCTTTCCTCATTTATTTTCTGAGTTTGTGAAGGATTGGCATTATTTCTTTTCTAAATGTTTGTAAGATGACAGTTCTTGTTAATATCTTTAATCTTGGTGTCCTTTGTTGCATTTAGCACAGGGTTTTGCTCAATAATTATTTGGAAATAAATTGAATTAGACAACTACATCCCAGAAGTAGCTAAAATAGTATTTAAACAGTGTCCTGAATTTCAACCAAAGGCACTTTTAAAATGGAGAATACTATGACAAACAATCTAAACTTAAAACTACTTGTAAGTTTAAGAAAACTAAAATATTTACTTACTAGGTAATAGCTCTCTATCAGCCATCTCTGTGCAGCTGGGATAAGGGTAAAATAGATGTCCTTTCTCTAACGGGTGTGGAATCATTCTAAAAGCTGAGAAAAAAAAGCTTGTGTTGATACTCAATTCTGTCTCATTTACCATCCTATACTATAGATCAAAGCTATTTTGGAGACAAATTTATATAAAAATTTCACATAGTATTTTATTTTCTTTTTTAGTGAGACATTTAGATACAAGAAACAAAGTAAGCAAAAGAATGAATAAGGGGAAGGATAAGATTTATTTAGGTAATAGTGAACGGTCTAGTCTGGCTGGAGTAAAACTATAGGGAGTGGTAGATGAGACTGGCTGGGTCCTTCTTTGGTTCAGTCTCCTCATTACAAACACAACTGATAATTCCAAAGAAGAATTGATAATTCTGCTTCTTACAGAAATCTTCATATAACTGGGATGTATATAACTGTTGTGGCCATTACTACTGGCAACCTAAAATAGTTTTCAATGGCTCCTAACTTCACATGTGGGTTTCACCAAAGCTTTCTATGAGCAGATTTTTTTTTTTTTTGAGACAGAGTCTTGCTCTGTCGCCCAGGCTGGAGCGCAGTGGCGCGATCTCAGCTCACTACAAGCTCTGCCTCCCAGGTTCCCGCCATTCTCCTGCCTCAGCCTGCCGAATAGCTGGGACTACAGGTGCCTGCCACCACGCCTGGTTAATTTTTTGTATTTTTAGTAGAGACGGGGTTTCACCATGTTAGCCAGGATGGTTTCGATCTCCTGACCTTGTGATCTGCCCACCTTGGCCTCCCAAAGTGCTGGGATTACAAGCGTGAGCCACCGTGCCCAGCCTATGAGCAGATCTTAATCTAGATCAGGGGTCACCAAAGTATGGCCCTTTGGCCAGGTCTGGCCCACTAGGTTTTTGTAAATAAAACTTTATTGGAACATAGTTATGCCATTCATTTACATATTGGCTAAGGCTGTTTTCATGTTACAAGAATCAAGTAGCTGTGAAAAAGACTGTATGGCCCACAAAATCTAAAATATTTACTATTTAGCACCTTACAGGAAAAGTTTGCCCACTCCGATCTAGATTATCACCAACTACTGTAGATTTATTAAAGAAGAAATCTTTATTGATCTATTCCATTAGCTAAGTACATAAATCTTTAACACTGTCAATAGGTTCTTGGAAACTGTGACTTTAAGTGAAATGTCATATAATAAATGACAATTTTACCATAGGCTAACTGATATAAACAAGAGTTAAGTTCCTTGGTCACAAAACATCACCAAACTTCTACATAAAGATTCAAAACACTTCTTATATTAAACATTGAAATAAATGTGAGCTATACATACATTTAAGATTCATAAAAACAGGATCATTATTTACCCAATTATTTTAGTTCAGGGTCAAGCATGGCCAGAGCCTATCATGGCAGCCCAGGGTGCAAGGCAGAAACCCACCCTGGACAAGACACCATTCCAGTATACCACTCGCACACACCCCCACACTCACTCATACTGAGACAATTTCGATACACCAATTAACCTAATGTGCACATCTTTGGGATGTAAGGGGAAACCCACACAGGCATGGGAATATCTTGCAAACTTCACACAGACAATGGTCCTGGCTGGAAATCTGTTTTTTGTTTTTTTTTCCCTCATCAACATTATAATAAATAATGTTGAATGAAACAATATTATTTAAGGGCCTGCTGTAGTCATCAAAATTGTGATAAGATTTTTGTTTTTCCTTTCGTGTTTGGCTCTATAAACTTTTGTCACAATTTAGACTTTATTTATTTATTTATTTATTTATTTATTGAGACAGAGTTTTGCACATGTTGCCCAGGCTGGAGTGCAATGGTGCGATCTCGGCTCACCGCAACCTCCGCCTCCCAGGTTCAAGCGATTCTCCTGCCTCAGCCTCCCAAGTAGCATGTGCCACCACGCCCAGCTAATTTTGTATTTTTAGTAGAGACAGGGTTTCTCCATGTTGGTCAGGCTGGTTTCAAACTCCCGACCTCAGGTGATCCGCCCGCCTCAGCCTCCCAAAGTTCTGGGATTACAGGTGTGAGTCACCAGGCCCAGTCTAGACTTTATTTTACCACAATAAAAAGTAGTTATTTGTCCAAAGTCGTAGACCAAATTAGTAAATTAGTGATAACACTAATAAATCATTGATCATGATTCATGAAATACAGTATAAATCATAAGTGGTTGGGCACGATGGCTCATGCCTGTAAACTCAGCTCCTTTGGGAGGCCAAGGTGGAAAGACTGCCTGAGGCCAGGAGTTCAAGACCAGCCTGGGCAACATAGCAAGACCTCATCTCCACATACAAAGTAATAAATTAAATAAAATCATACACTTAT
Organism: Mandrillus leucophaeus; assembly: GCF_000951045.1. Taxonomy (NCBI): domain Eukaryota; kingdom Metazoa; phylum Chordata; class Mammalia; order Primates; family Cercopithecidae; genus Mandrillus; species Mandrillus leucophaeus. The sequence continues at coordinate 1,752,159 of NW_012106919.1, forward strand.
TCAAAACCTATTTGCCAAGCAGAATGTCAGGCAGTGAGGACACATACAAAATGAATGAGATAGAATATCTGCTTTTGAGGAGCTTATGGACTACTGGAGAAAAAGCAAAAGTAAGTTGAATTACTCAAAGAGATTCAGTTTCTCAAGTACATAATCCCAGTTTTATTAATCTTTTCTTTAAAAACATACACACACACACACACACATATATATATATATTAGAGAGAGTCTTGCTATGTTGCCCAGGTTGGTCTCGAATTTCTGGCCTCAAGTGATCCTTCCGCCTCAGCCTCCCTAGTAGCTGGAACTACAGGTATAAGTCACCACACTTGACTCATCAATTGTATTTATATTGTTATTGTCAAGCCACAGTATCTGGCCTTTAGCAAATGGTTAATGCAGAGGTTCCCAAATTGGTTCAAGATAATTTCACTTGTTAATAGTGAGTCCAAACAACTTTAAAAATTTATGTCCTAATAATTTAGCAGCAATTTGGAAAAAAATACACATAAAGTTAAAAAAAAGAATCAATAAATCAATTTTCTTATTTCATTTTTAAATGACCATAATTTCTTACTAATGAGATATAGGTATAAGCCTGTTAGACACTGTACGACTTCTCGAAACTTGGAATCACATTGGACACTACCATCTTCATTTCCTATTTCACATTTATTTTTGTGTGGTACTTCTTTTAATCACAGCAACTAACAAAACTCCAGCTTGCAAAGATGTAATGATATTGAAAGGAATGGAGAGTGATCTAATGTTGAAACTGTGAACTGTCTGGAGCTAATAGTTTAAGTAATATCTGACAGATGTCGAATTATTATTATTATTATTTTTGAGATAAGGTCTCACTCTGTCACTCAAGCTGGAGTATAGTAGTGCCATCTCGGCTCACTACAGCCTCGACCTTTTGGGAGGCCTCAGCCTCCCAAAGTGCTGAAATTACAGGCATGAGCCACTGTACCTAGACTTGAATATTGTATTTTTGTGTTTCCATTGAAAATTTAAAATGTTCTACAGCACTCCTGTGAATTGCTGCAACATCCAAGGTGCCTCAGAGTAGTTTGGGAACTGAGGGGGGTTAACCAATTTTAGTGAATAAGCGTTGAATTTATTTTTGAATTTTTATTAATAGCTGTGGTGTACTTTTCAAAAGAATTATGTGAATCCTACAGGTAAAATGTTTTAATTAAGCTTCTTTACTTTCTTGGTGGTTATAGAAGCAACAATTAAGAGATCGGGTAGTTAGTTTAAAACAGTCCAATTTATTCTCCAAAGAAGATACACAAACGGCCAATATACACATGAAAAGACCTTCAACATCACTAATCAGGGAAATGCAAAACACCACCACAATGAGATTCCACTTCACATCCATTAGGAGAACTATTATTTAAATAAAGAAAAAAATCCAGAAAATAACAAGTGTTGGCAAGGATGTGAAGAAATTGGAACTTTTGTGCCTTGCTGGTGGGAATGTAAAATGGTGCAGCTGCTATGGAAAAAAACACTACTGAGCTTCCTTAAAAAAGTAAACATAGAATTTTATGATCCAGCAATTCCACTTCTGGGTATATACCCAAAAGAACTGAAAGCAGGAACTCCAACAGGTATTTGTACACCAATATTTGTAGCAGCATTATTCACAATAGCCAAAAGGTAAAAACAACCCAAGTTGAACGGGTGTCTGTTCATTAACAGATGAATGGATAAACAAAATGTGGTATATACATACAATGAATTATTCAGACTTAAAAATGAAATTCTGACACGTATTACCAATATAAATGAATTTCGAAGATATTATACTAAGTGAAAAAGGCCAGACAAAACAGAACAAAAATTACATAATTCCACTTACATGAGGTACCTAGAGTAGTCAAACTCATAGAGACAAAGTAGAATGGTAGCTGCCACGGGCTTGAGGGAGGCAAGACTGGGGAGTTATTATTTAATGGGTACAGAATTTCAGTTTGGGATAATGAAAAAGTTCTGTAGATGGATGATGGTGATGTTTGTACAACACTATGAACGTACATAATGCCACTGAACTATATGCTTAAAATAGTTAAAACTAAATTTTATGTTGTATATATTTTACAATAAAGAATAGGTTGATATTAATTATGAAGAAAATAGCTCCATGTTGTATACATCTGAAAACAAAATAAGACAAAAAGAGACCAATTTTTAAAATATTAGAATAGCTCAACCACATTAAAAAAGTTGTAAGTCAAAGGGCCAAGTTTTCATTCTCTTTCCTTACAAATATGTAACTTAAATGAACATATGGCAGAACACCATAACAGTTTCTCACTCTGCTTTTGCGGGATCAATATAACATTATGCATTTCTACCAATAAACCAAATATCTCATCACTGATTACCGTTTGAAACCAATCTGAACGACAAATCCTTACGGAAACCCAGACAATCTCATTTAAAAAGACTGCCTGTGAATGCAATGAATAGTTAGATTAGTGTTCCTTTTGGAAAAGAATACTTACTGCCTTCCCATGTACACTGTAACAGATTAAGAGCACCTTCTATTCGTTTCCAGTGCTGAAGATGAAAGAAAGCATAGGCAATTGCTTCACTATCACCCCGTTTCAGAATGTGTTCTGGAGGTAAAATTAAACTTTTCATCTCTAATAAATACTGAAAAAGTAAAACACACACACATACACACAACAGAAAAAAGAAAAATTAAACTGTGTTAAATTCAAACACCCATAAAACTGTAGATTCGAAGTGTTAGAAAGTCAACCTGATTTTTTAAAAACTAATTGAAATGACATGAAGATTCTATTGATAACATGTATAAAATGCTTATATATGCAAATTATGAAAACCAGAATATTTCTGTAGGTAAAAATAAGGTGATAAATGGCATATGTGTGGCCTGGCTAAATACAAAATGGAAACTCGAGCTGAGGAGGTAATATGAGAGCAACTTTTTGTTTTTCCAAAAATGAATTAAATGTAAAAACTACACTTTTTTTTTTTTTTTTGAGACGGAGTCTCGCTCTGTCACCCAGGTTGGAGTGCAGTGGCCGGATCTCAGCTCACTGCAAGCTCTGCCTCCTGGGTTTATGCCATTCTCCTGCCTCAGCTTCCCCTAGTAGCTGGGACTACAGGCGCCCGCCACCTCGCCCGGCTAGTTTTTTGTATTTTTAGTTAGCCAGGATGGTCTAGATCTCTTGACCTCGTGATCCGCCTGTCTCGGCCTCCCAAAGTGCTGGGATTACAGGCTTGGGCCACCGTGCCCAGCCCATATTTTTTATTTTTAAAATTTATTTATTTTTTATTTTTAATTAAGCCATTTCCTACTGAAAAGAAGAATATAAAAGTTATGAAATCCAATTTTGGAACAATATTTGTGGCAACATTCAATTCTTTTTTCTCTTATTTACATTTTATAGGTGAAAGAACTTAATTGTGGAAAAGTTCAATTAAATTCATATTTACTAAGTTCAAAGCACTATGGTTGTTAGGGAATACCAAAGAACACTCTGCCTGTTCTCTGGAGCTACATAATGCAATTGAAAAGACAGATTTCTTAAGTGAATAATTATAACAAGACTCTGGTGAGTACTTTATTTGACGTAGAAACAACGTACAAGGCCAAGCGCTGTGGCTCATGCCTATAATCCCAACACTTTGGGAGGCTGCGGTGGGCGGATCATGAGGTCAGGAGATGGAGATCATCCTGACCAACATGGTGAAACCCCATCTCTACTAAAAATACAAAAATTAGCTGAGTGTGGTGGTGCCTACCTATAGTCCCAGCTACTCAGGAGGCTGAGGCAGGAAAATCGCTTGAACCTGGGAGGCGGAGGTTGCAGTGAGCCAAGATTGAGCCACTGCACTCCAGTCTGGCGACAGAGAGAGACTCTGTCTTAAAAAAAAAAACAAAGAAAAGAAAAAAAAAAGTGCAATATATGGGAATACAGATAGAGGTATTAATTTTTTAAATTTAGTTTTTAAATAACAGCCTTTATTGAGATGTAATTCACATACCTTAGAATTCACCCATTTAAAGTATACAATTCAAGGATTTTTAATATATTCAGAGATATGTGCAACTATCGCCAAAGTCAATTTTAGAACATTTTCATCACTTCAAAAGAAAATCCTGTACCCTTTAGTCACAACTCACTTCTCCCCTACTCCCCCAACTCCCTTAAGCAACTACCAATCTATCTTATATCTCTATAGATTTGCCTATTCTGAATATTTCATACAAATGGAATCATTTTGTGACTGGTTTCTTTCACTTAGCATAACGTTTTCAAGGTTTACCCTTGTAGCATGCATGGTACTTGTGCCTCATTTCTTCTTATGGCTGAATAATACTGCATTTTATGTATGGTATATATGTTCTGTTTATCCATTCATCAACTGACAGATATTTGGTTGTTTTTAGCTTTTGGCTATTATGAATAATGTTGTTATAAACACTTGTGTGTAAGTTTCAGAATGAACATATGTTTTTGTTTCTCTTGAGTAAGTACCACCATGGAGTAGAATTGCTGAGTCATATGATAACTCTATGTTTAGGAAGTATTATGATTTAGGGGCTAGAAATAAACCACTTGATGGGATTTGACCTGATATTTACAGATAGGTAGAATGTGGATGAGCGGACTGGGGAGTGAGGAGAACAGCAGGAGGACATAAACAAAGCACAGGGCCATCTTGAATAAAGGCACTGAACCAAGAGAGCACAGTGCAGGATGCATTTAATGTGCCTGTTAAAGAAGTTGTAGTCTACCAATTCTTCTTCAGTTATGAATCTAAATTCTATCTTAAACTCCTAATGAGAATACTTGTACTAATATTATCATTTATAACAAAAGCAGTGTAATCACAGTTGCTATACCAATCAAATGTACTTGTTATATGTAGAAAGATACAAAGTTAACTATTTGTACAGCATCTTTACTATTAGTCAACTTAAAATCTTTAAAAACTTATTTAGTTAGCTAAATACTATCTCCAAAGACTGAGACCAGAATGCACTTGCCCTTCTAGAATAGGTTTGAAATTACCTCTTTGGTTCTAAACAATTTGAAATCAAATTATGTGTCATAAGATACAAATTATGTTAACTTCTTTTATAAAATATAAAAAGAGAAACATTCCAGAGGTGTCTCAAAAGATACATTCTCAGATTTCAAATTCTAGTTCCTCAGGTTGTTATACAAACTAAGGGATAACATAAATTAAAGAGCTGAATTTGTGAAACACTTTGTAAAACTGCTACAAGCAATAAGACTCTAGGAAGACTCTTAAAAACAAAAAGCTGTAGTGGTTTCAAAATTTAAGCCTTAATTTATTTAATCAATATACATGTACTCCTCATATTGTATCTAAAATAATTTTTTGGTTTATGAAATGTACCTTTCCAACAATTACTAAGTTTAATGCCCATCTTTAATTACTCTTACTCTTGATGTCTTTGGCTCTCTTCTCAAAGTGTAAGAATGTAGTCTGCTCATCAATTTATTTTAGCAGATGTCACAAACTATGAGATTATTTACTAATCCAGTTTGGGGACTTAACATTTCCCATTCAGTTTCTGAAAGGAATGCAGCAGAGGTTGTGTCCTGGTCAAGCAAAGCCCATTTGATGCCTGGTTGGGTTCTCTCCCCTTAGTGCTTTGGGCCTATATTCAGGAGGGTAATATTCTTTCTAATCCCCTCTAATCCTTGCCCATTTTTTTAAAACACAGTAAAAGATCACTCGCACCAGGCGGCTGTGGGAAAATGGACTCAAATAGCTGACCTCTGACATGACTCCTTATGTTCTTTGCAGGCGCACTAAGAGCTTCTTCAGTAGGAAGCAAAGAAAATGTGGCAATCACAGTGGAATTGTCATCATAAAAAGAATACTGAGTTTTCAGAAGAAAACTGCATAATACTTAACCAGGTTCTTTCTATTAAAATTCTGTTTCATTTCACAGACAAGAGACAAAATATCCCAAATCATTTTCAGTGAATTTTAGAACTCAGAAGCCTTAAACTCCAACACGTTAAGTATTTAGTATATTCGTAACCATTTAGCAAATGTAAGCAAAGATATTCAGTTAACAATTATTCAGTAAAACTTATATTACAAAAAATATCAATTTGATGTGAAAAAACACTTTTATTTATTTTTTTTGAGATGGAGTCTTGCTCTGTTGTCCAGGCTGGAGTGCAGTGGCTCAATCTTGGCTCACTACAACTTCTGCCTCCCGGGTTCCAGTCATTCTCCTGCCTCAGCCTCCCAAGTAGCTGGGACTACAGGCACGAGCCACGATGCCAGGCTAATTTTTGTATTTTTAGTAGAGACGGGGTTTCACTATGTTGGCCAGGCTGGTCTCGAACTCCTGACCTCGTGATCCATCCGCCTCAGCCTCCCAAAGTGCTGGAATTACAGGCATGAGCCACTGTGCCTGGCGAAAAAAAAAAACTTTTTAAAACAGCAACTATATACCTAAATTTTTACTGTTTAATAATCTAAGTGATAATTCAGGTGGTAAACACACATGGCAAACTTATTAATAAATTATACTTCAAGATTTTATATTAAAAATATTTTCTATTTAATCATTTTAAAAATCTTCCTTGGTTGGGCACAGTGGCTCACGCCTGTAATCCCAGCACTTTGGGATGCCAAGGCAGGTGGATCACTAGGTCAGGAGATTGAGACCATCCTGGCTAACACGGTGAAACCTTGTCTCTACCAAAAATACAAAAAATTAGCTGGGCGTGCTGGCGGGCGCCTGTAGCTACTTGGGAGGCTGAGGCAGGAGAATGGTGTGAGCCTGGGAGGTGGAGTTTGCAGTGAACTGAGATCGTGCCACTGCACTCCAGCCTGGGCGACAGAGCAAGACTCTGTCTCAAAACAAAAACAAAAACAGAAAAGCAATTTTTCAATTCCTGATTAGACACTGAAATAAAAGTTGACCCCCAAAATATAAGAGAAAAATTTCAATTTAAGGAAAAGGTGTATAAATTATAAGATTATTATTTTATCTCCTTCACAAACTGCTACTCAGGAATTTCCGCTACCCAGCATAGGTTGTAACTTATTACACTATAAAAACCGTATCCTTAAAATTGTATTACCACGCCTAGCATATTACACGAAAAGCAAGTATTAAAATACTTATTGGCCAGGCATGGTGGCTCACACCTGTAATCCCAGCACTTTGGGAGGCTGAGACAGGCAGATCACCTGAGGTCAGGAGTTCGAGATTAGCCTGGCCAACATGGTAAAACCCCGTCTCTACTAAAAATACAAACAATTAGCCAGGCGTGGTGGTGGGCACCTATAATCTCAGCTACCTGGGAGGCTGAGGCAGAAGAATTGCTTGAACCAGGGAGGTGGGTGTGGCAGTAAGCCGAAATCGTGCCATTGCACTCCAGCCTGGGTGACAAGAGCGAAACTACATCTCAAAAAAAGAAAAAAAAAACTTATTAACTGAGTTAATCTGATAAATACAGCTGAAATGTCTTCAAATTCAAATTTATATTTTAGTTTTTACCAAAGATATATTTTAATTCTCCGGGAAAACTAAAACCAAATATAAAAACAAAAAACTCTACTATCCAGACTTTAATTTTCTAAGAAGAATATAAAAGATTAAAAACTGACCGATGATTTTTTTGTTTTTTTTTTCTGCTTAGTAAAGTATATGCTCAGTCTACAGAAATGGAAACATAACAAAGCTAAGTAGTAGAAAATAATATGTTTGGAGAATAAAAAAATAGAGAAACTAAAGACAGGGCATGATGGCACATGCTTGTAGTCCCAGCTACTCAGGAGGCTAAGGCAGGAGGATAGCTGGACCTCAGAAGTTTGAGGTCCCTGCCTAAAACAACAACAACAACAACAACAACAAAACACAATAATCTGATTTATGTTTGTCTGGATTTCTTTTTTTATGCATAATACATTTTGTACCTCCCTTCCTGTCTCTATACAGTTCTAACTTTTTTTTTTTTTTTTGGAGATGGAATTTTGCTCTTGTCCAGACTGGAGTGCAATGGCATGATCTCGGCTCATCGCAACCTCTGCCTCCTGGGTTCAAGTGATTCTCCTGCCTCAGCCTCCCGAGTCGCTGGGATTACAGGCATGCACCACCGCACCTGGCTAATTTTGTATTTTTAGTAGAGATGGGGTTTCACCATGTTGGTCAGGCTGATATCGAACTCCTGACCTCAGGTGATACGTCTGCCTCAGCCTCCCAAAGTGCTGGGATTACAGGCGTGAGCCGCCCGGCCAGTCTAACATTTTTAATTGTTGTATGGTATCACATTTAAAGCTGAGTTATTTCATAATATAGTAAATACGGTCATGGTAAAATCATACTGTCATCTTTAAAAGGTAAAAAATGGTATTATTAAGCAAAACTTGTAAAATAGTTATGTAAACTGGCTTAAAAATTTCAAGAAATGATGGTTCTAAAATTTTACCTTTTTTTTTTTTTTTTTTTTTTTTTTTTTTAGACAGGGACTCACTCTGTCACTCAGGCTGGAGTGCAGTGGTACGATCATAGCTCACTGCAGCCTCGACCTCCTGGGCTCAAGCAATCCTCCTGCCTCAGCATTCTTGGTAACTGGGACTACAGGCACACACCACCACATTTGGCTAACTTTTTTATTTTTTATTTTTGTAGAGACAGGGTTTCACTATGTTGCCCAGGCTGGTTTCTAACTCCTGGGCTCAAGTGATCCTCTCACCTTGGCCTCTTGAAGTGCTGGGATTACAGGTGTGAGCTGCTGTGCCCAGCCTACTTTCTTTAACTTAGATAGACTTTTAAAGCAATGCAGTTCTAAACTACAGACATGTCTGTTTCCCAGTGTTTACTGAGTGTCTATATAGACTAGGAAGAGTATTCGACATTAAATGATAAGACAAGCGCCCTGCTTTTGTTCACAGGGAACTAAGGGAGAAACATATAAACAGACCAATTAGAAAAAAAAAAAAATGATTGAGGTACTGAAGAAACAGAAGAGAAAGCCGTTATCTCTTCTTGGGAAAACTAGAAAAAAACTCCTTATAAAGGAGACAACAGATGAGCAGGGTCTTAAAGAATGAGTAGAAATTGGCCAGGTAGAGAAGACAATGGCAGTGGGATATGTTGAGGCATGACCAATCCAGGGAACAGTGACAATGGACATAATGAGCAAAGCAGAACTGGCAAAGAGTAAGGCTGGAGACAGATACTGGCCCAGAATATGAAGGACTTTTATAGGTGTAATACTAAGAGGTTGGTCCTTATCCTGTAGGCAACTGGGATCAAGCAGAGGTCTTTTAAGACTTGCTATTTAGGTAGATAACTCTGGCAATAGCTGGAATGGAGAAGGGCTGATGGCAGAAAGATGAGTGAGGAATCTGTTCTAATAGTCCACACAAGAGATGGTAATGTATTTGAGATTCTTTCTATATCTATCTCTATATGTTTAGTAATGCATAGAAAATGTCTGCCAGTATATACACCAAACAGTAGCAGGTGGTTACTTCAGAGAAGTACAATTGGGAGGGAGAGAACAGGAGGTTTCCACTCGGTAAACGTCTGAAGAGTCTGAATTTTTTAAAAGTACCTATTACTTTTGTTATAATAATAATAATAACAACATATTTTAAAAGTACAGGTAATGATGGCAAACAAGGGTCAGTGACGGGGGGATGAGATAGATGGCTAGATCTGAAAAACATTTCAAAGGTTATAATATGAGTTGGTAATTTGGAAATGGCAGAGGTAAGGGTTAATGAAGAGGATAATGAAGCCATAAATCAAAATATAGAAATAAGCGAGAGGCAGTTTGGCAGTTTGAAGAAAAGACTTAACAAATTTTAAAAATTCTGTTTGAGACACATTAAAGTGTTTGAGGTACCTATCATGTGATTTCCACAACTAGATGAAAATGCTAAGTCAACGGACAAAGAAAGAAGCCAGAGATAAAAGACACAGGTTTGGAAATTATCAGCAAATAAAATATAGCTGATGACACAAACCAAAGCTGGGACCTACTATGTGCTATCGGACCTTCCATATTACCTCTGAATCAGCCTATTGTGTCTGTAATGAGAAATTGCTTGGGACAATTTTAACTAACAATCAACTATGAACAATACATTCAAATGAGTAAAACAAGAGAGTTTAGCCTCTTGCTTTTCACTAAAAATAAAATTATTAAGGCTCCTTTGGAAGCTATGGTTAAAAAGACATAATGATGTATGGTCTAGTGGTTTCTTTTATGACTCTAAAGCCCTATCTATGCTTACACTCAAATTTACTTTAATTTTGAACTGCTTTGATCTTTATAATTTATCTTTAGATTACTCTTTTCTATTACTTTGTAAATCTTACAACAGCTTTTGACCAAAAGCAATATAATTCTGACCTGAAGTAATGATAATGCTTTATAATCTTCGTCTTAAAAGCAGAGGTTAAAGAAAAATCTCTCTGAAGGCATCTGAAATTAAGGTACTTTGCTCTTGATCAGTCATGCACACAAAGAACCAATTTATCTCTGCAATTAGTTTTCTCAGTGCACATTCTATGAGATTGGACAGGCAGGGCGAATGCAGAGTCCACATTGGTATGTATTGGGGGAGACTAAAGACAGTTCTCATATAGAAAACAAACAGAACTGCTATGTGAATAAACTGAAAGAAAACATAATACTACCTAACAGTTTCAGGAGCAAAGTAAAGTGACTTATACTGAAGGGAAAAGGAAAGGAGGCTGGAGAGGGCATTTGCTACAAGAAACCTCCTTTCCACATCATCCTACAGAGCCACACCTCAAGATATAAGCATTTCATATCTCAACTCTTCTACTTAGGCCACAGTACAACACAAGGGAAAGGCAAAGGTTTCACTGTGCTCTAAGTCTGAGTCACAGACTTCAACACCACTTCTCCTTTGCTCTCTTTACTCCTGCTATGCCACTCGGAATGTTAGCTGAGCACCTGTTTCCCTTTTATCTTTTATATATGCCGGCGCTATGATATAAGTAGTTTAGCCAATGAAATGCAAGCCTGCTGCTAAAGAGCTACTATCAGCCAGGCGCAGTGGCTCAGCACTTTGGGAGGCCAAGGAGGGTGGATGACCTGAGGTCAGGAGTTCAAGACCAGACTGGCCAACATGGTGAAACCCCATCTCTACTAAAAATACAAAAATTGGCCAGGTGTGGTGGCGGGCACCTATAATCCCAGCTACTTGGGAGGCTGAGGCAGGAGAATTGTTTGAACCCAGGAGGCAGAGGTTGCAGTGAGCCGAGATGGTGCCATTGCACTCTAGCCTGGGCAACAAGGCAAAACTCCATCTCAAAAAAAAAAAGAGCTACTATCTTCTAGGGTGGATAAGACTTGTAACATTCTATGGGCTTCCATTTCTGATTAACCAGAACAGATTTTACTTTCTACGCATCAATTTATTTTTAAAACTTCCCCTGCACGTAAAAGTCTCCAGGTATAGTCTACTTTCTTGGCAGCACAACACTAAAAACAGTTTTATTGTAAAATAAGAAATAGTAATTTTTATTTAATTATTATTATTGAGACGGAGCTTTGCTCTTGTTGCCCAGGCTGGAGTGCAATGGTGCGATCTCGTCTCACTGCAACCTCTGCCTCCCAGGTTCAAATGATTCTCTTGCCTCAGTTTCCCAAGTAGCTGGGACTACAGGCGCCCACCACCATGTCTGGCTCATTTTTTTAAAAAAATATTTTTAGTAGAGACAGGGTTTCACCATGTTGGCCAGGCTGGTCTCAAACGCCTAACCTCAAATGATCCACCCATCTCAGCCTCCCAAAGTGCTGGGACTGCAGGTGTGAGCCACCAAGTCCAGCCAAAATAGTAACTTTTAAATGTTACAGATAACCTATTCCTAAATATGTACTCCAGTTACAGGGATTTACTAAACATACTTTTGTTATTGTTTTGTTTCTTACTGCTCTACTTTACTCTTGCCCGAAGGGCTTCTTCTGTAAGACACAAATAAACTGTTTTCAGGGTATTGTAACTAATTTAAATTAGTTATTACCTAACTATGATTATGTTATTAGCTAATTCAAATTAGTTAATTCCTAACTGTTTTCAATATCTTCACCATTACCTCATCTCAACAAAGGAATCTCCCAAACCTTATACATTCCAAGGCTACAAGCACTAAAATAACATCCACAAAGAAGCAAACACTGGAACAACTCAAAGAAGATGGGCCAGGCACAATGGCTCATGCCTGTAATCCCAGCACTTTGGGAGGCCAAGGCGGGTGAACTGCTTGGGCCCAGGAGTTCGAGACCAGCCTGGGCAAATGGCAAAACCCCATCCCTACAAAAAATACAAAAATTAGCTGGGTGGCATGCACCTGTAGTCCCAGCTACACAGAAGGCTTAGGTGGGAGGATAACTTGAGCCCACCAGGCTGAGGCTGCAGTGAGTCATGATCATGCTACTGCACTCCAGCCTGGATGACAGAACAAAACCCTGTCTCAAAAAAAAAAAAAAAAAGGCAACAGAAATAAAGTGACAACCACCATGATAATCAATAATATTGCCTGACACTGAGACACCGTGTTAAGCACTTCACATACATTATCTAATTTAATCAGAAGGCATTATATTTTTACAATGCTTTCCATGCTAAGTCAAATTCTTTTTTCTTTATTGAGGTATAATTTTAAATACATAGATCTTAAATATGCAGCTTGATGAGTTTTGACAAATGTAGACAAGTAATGCCCAAATCAAGACATATTTTCTTTTTTTTTTCTTCCTTTTTTTTTTTTTTTTTGAGACAGAGTCTTGCTCCGTCACCCAGGCTGGAGTGCAGTGGCGTGATACAGGCTCACTGCAACCTCTGCCTCCTGGGTTCAAGTGATTCTCCTGCTGCAGCCTCCTGAGTAGCTGGGACTACAGGTGCATCCCACCATGCCCAGCTAATTTTTTGTATTTTTAGTAGAGATGGGGTTTCACCATGCTGGCCAGGCTGGTCTCAAACTCCTGACCTTGTGATCCGCCCGCCTCAGCCTCCCAAAGTGCTGGGATTACAGGCGTGAGACACTGCACCTGGCCATCGAGATATCTTCTTTCACTCCAGGGAGTCCTCCTTTCCAGTTAATGTCTCACCTGACCACCTGAGGCAAACAGTGTTTTCATTTCTACCACCACAGATCACTTTTTGCCTTTTCTTGAACTTCACATAAACGAAAACATTCAGTATGTACTTGTTTATATGTCATATTTTTGGTTTTATTCATATTTTGCTTGTATCAGTAGGTCCTTTTATTGCTGAATACCACTGTATTGTAACTTATTTATCTATTTACCTGTTAAAGGACATTGGGATTGTTTCTAGTTTGGGGCTATTATAAATAAAACTGCTATGATATTCATGTTCAACTCTTCTTATGGACATATGATTTCATTTCTCTTGGGTATATACCTTGGAGTAGGATTGCTGGATCACAGGTTGAAGGATATGTTTAATTGTATCAGAAATTGCCAGTTTTCCAAAGTGGTTGTACCATTTTGTAATCTTAGCAGCAATGTATGACAGTTCTGACTTCCACATTCTTACTGATATTTTATCAGTCTTTTAAATTTTAGTCATTCTGATAGATGTGAAAGTATTACTTCATGATTTTATATTGCATTTTTCTGATAACTAATGATGTTTAACACCTTTTCTTTTTTTTGCCTGCTTCATTTTACCTTCATATAAACATCTCTTTATGTGTTACTAGACATACCAATATTTTCTTTTGTAGTATCTGTTCAAGGCTTTTGCTCATTTTTTAATGTTGTGTTTTTTTATATGTATATATTTTAGATGAGTCCTTTGTCAGATAAACATATTACAAATATTTTTTTCCTGTCCGTGGCTTGCCTTTTTGTCTTCTTAACACTAAGATGAGCAGACTTTTAAAATTTTGATAAAGTTCAATTTATAATTGTCTTTTCTTATAATTGCCTTCTATGTCCTAAGAAATCTTTCTTTACCCCCAGCTTTCAAAGCTAGTCTTAGATGTTTTGGTCTAGATGTTATATAGTTTTAGTTTTTAAATTTAGATCAACGACACATTTCAAATTACTTTTTCTGTATGCTATGTGAAAAAATTCATGATTTCCCCTACCACATTTAGATATCCAGATGTTCTAGCACCATTTGTTGAAGAAGTTCCATTTCCCCATTGAATTGCATTGGTGCTTTTGTCAAAAATCAATTGACAGTATATATGTGGATGTTTTGTCACATATATGACAGTATATATGTGGATCCATTCTGTGATTTTTTATAGTAATTATTTTACATTTGAACATAAAATAAAATTTAGAATTCAACTGTAGTATGCTTACTTTAAAAATCTTCAACAAAATATTACAGCAAGCTATTGTTAGATCTTAAAGTTGGACAACATTATTCTAACTGATATGTGAAGTGTCATACCAAGAATAGTTACATCTATAGTAGATCACTGACACTCATGGATCTAACATTTACAATTTCTACTCTTTGTGGGAGCTCTAAATACCCATGATTTATAGCGGCCATCATTTTGCTAAGGCACAAATTTGAATAATGTGCTTTGAGGCTTGTGCACACATGTGAATGATGTACCTAATGAATACATCTAGCAGCCTCTTCAGTATCCGTATCTCAGCAAGGTTTGTGACCCATTCTCATGTTTACATTTCATAGGTGAAAATAAACGTAATAGTGGCATTTTCAAATATGGATATTCACAATGGTTCTGGATCACATTAATCAAGAGTGTCAATGGTCTATGTAATAATAATGTTAAAGAATACCTTATAATAAAAAGATAAATAGAATACCTTTAATTTAAAAAAAAACAACAACAAATTTAGGCCAGGCACAGTGACTTAAGCCTGTAATCCTAGCACTTCAGGAGGCTGAGGCAGGAGGATCCCTTGAGCCCACGAGTTTGAGATCAGCCTGGGCAACAAAGGGAGACCCTGTCTCTTATAAATAAATAAATAAATAAATAAAATATATAAATTAAACAAAAATTTAAAAATATGCAACTTGAACATATATCTGTCCAAAGAAAAATACAAACAGCCAATAAACATATTAAAGTGATGCTCAAATATCATTAGTCATTAGGGAAATACAAAACAAAACTACAATGAAATGTCATTTCATACCCATTGGGATAACTATAATAAAAAAGACAGATAATAATAAGTGTTCAGACAAATGTAGAGAAACTGGAACTCACACATTGCTGAGGGAATGTAAAATAATGCAGTTACTCTGCAAAACAGTTTGGCAGTCTCTCAAAAAATTAAACAGAATTACTTACGATCTATCAGTTCCACTTCTAGGTGTATACTCGAGAGAAGTGAAAAATCTATGTCCACACAAAAACTTGTACATGAATATTCACAACAGCATTATTCATGCTAGTCAAAAAGTGAAACCAACCCAAATGTCCATCAGTTGAATGTATAAACAAAATGTGGTACGATGGAATAGTATTCAGCCATAAAATGAAGGAAGTACTGACACATGCTACATTATGCTAAGTGAAAGAAGTCTGACACAAAAGGCCACCATTATATGATTCAATTCATATGAAAACTCCAGAATAGGCAAATGCATAAAGACAGAAAGTAGATAAGTGGTTGCGAGGGAATGGGGGGTGACTATTAGCAGGTACTTCTTTCTGGAAAAGATTCCAGAATTAAATAGTGGTAATGATTTTACAACCTTGTTAATATACTAAAAAGCACTGAATTATATCCTTTAAAAGTGAATTTTATAGTATGTAAATTATCTCAATAAAAAAGACACTATCGGCCGGGTGCAGTGGCTCACACCTGTAATCCCAGCACTATGGAAGGCCGAGGTGGGCGGATCACGAGGTCAGGAGATTGAGACCATCCTGGCTAACACGGTGAAACCCCATCTCTACTAAAAATACAAAAAATTAGCCGGGCATGTGGCACGCGCCTGTAGTCCCAGCTACTCAGGAGGCTGAGGCAAGAGAATCACTTGAACTTGGGAGGTGGAAGTTGCAGTGAGCTGAGATTGCACCACTGCATTCCAGCCTGTGTGACAGAGGAAGACTCCATCTCCAAAAAAAAAAAAAAAAAGACAGTGTCTATAAAACCATTTGATGGTTGGATAAGAAATGTATGAGATACCAGAATGAATGAAACAGAATGCTGTGGAATATTTAGAATATATGAAACATTTTCTACTGAAAATAAAACTGACAATTCATGTAGTAGCTGAAAGATACACAACCTTTTTCGTGTTTGGCAACTAAAAAAAAAGTTTACTGAGCCAAAGCCATAGCTCAATAATGAAAAATAAGTCAAAAACCATGAACACACGCTGTTCTAATTTTTTTACTGTGGTACTATCAGTTACTACACACTGAAATTCATTTAGTAGAATAAAAAAAACTATACAAGCTATCAATATTAATGAAATACCTAAAAGCAAATTCATTGCCTGAAGAAATGTAGATGATATTTCTCTATTGCACTTCTAATAGTTTCCAGCTTTAACAAATTGCATAGCTCTAGACCTACAGCCATTTCTGTTGCAGTTATGTGGAAAGTTGCCAAAAATATTTCCTGCTAAAACAGCTATATCCTTTGTCATTTTACTGCTAAGATGCATACAACCATTTGCATAATAAATCTGAGAGAATAAAATATGTATACACATATATTTGAAATGTCACTGTTACTTAGGTTGAGTAAGTTATCATGACTCACAATTGAACTGTGAAGAAGAAAACCCCTAAATCCCTTTGTTTGCTTGCTTCCAGTTGACAGTCAGGAATAGAGACCATTAACAGGAGAAAAAGAGGAGTCTGTACATACTTCATCAATTGTAAAACCCTAGCAAAAACAGCCAACCACAAATTCCAGAGCTCTCCCAGTTCATATGACATCAGTGTTATTTAAGTGAGATATTATTCAGGTTGGTGAAGCTTAAAATTTCTCCAAAAATCTGGCTGGGCATGGTGGCTCATGCCTGTAATCCCAGCACTTAGCAGGGCCAAGGTGGGTGGGCCACTTGAGGTCAGGAGTT
>NW_012106919.1:1772324-1773500 GCF_000951045.1 Mandrillus leucophaeus
AACTCCTGACCTCAGATGATCTACCCGCTTCGGCCTCCCAAAGGGCTGGGATTACAGGTGTGAGCCACCACGCCCAGCCTCTATAGTTTTATTGAAGCATATTTTATATATCCCAAAATTCATGTTTGTAACCATAGACACATCTTGGACGTACTGCAAGTTCACTTCCAGACCACTGCAATAAAGCGAATATCAAAATAAAGCAAGTCACACAAATTTTTCAGTTTCCCATGGCATATAAAAGTTACTTTGCCCAGATCCACCAGAGGAATCACTATATATGGGACCTATGGCCTTACTAAATGTATTTCTAAAATAATAGGACTTCCAAGTCAAAATGACTCCTTGATCTGTGGGTTGCAGAACGGCTGTTGTGTTATCAGTTATGAAAACATTAATCTCCTTGTACATCTCCATCAGAGCTCTTGGGTGGCTAGGTACATTGTCAATGAGCAGTAATATTTTAAAAGCAATCATGTCTGAGCAGTAGTCTCAACAGTGGGCCTAAAATGGTGTGTAAACCATGCTACAAACAGATGTGCTGTCATCCAGGCTTTATTGTTCCATTTATAGAGCACAGACAGAGAAGATTTAGCATAATTCTTAAAGGCCGTAGGATTTTTGGAATGGTAAGCAAGCACTGGCTTCAACTTAAAGTCTCCAGTTGCATTAGCCTCTAAGAAGAGAGTCAGCTTGTCCTTTGAAGCTCTGAAGCCAGGACAACTTCTCCTCTCTAGCTATGAAAGTCTTAGTTGACATCTTCTTTCAATAGAAGGCTGTTTCATTTACTTTGGAAATCTATTGTTTCTCAACATGAGCAAAGCAGAAAAAAGAAAAAGTGGAAAAAAAATGTAAAGAAAATCTTTTGTTTATTATATCTACCTTCATGGAATAAATATAACTCTAAATCAAAGAGGAAATTATAAACAAATTATAAAATATTTGGGGCCAAGGGAGGTGGCTCACACCTGTAATCCCAGCACTTTGGGAGGCTGAGGAGGGAGGATGCTTGAGGCCAGGAGTTCAAGACCAGTCTGGGCAACATGTGGAGATCCTCTATTTTTTTTTAAAGAAAATATTTTGAACTAAATTATGTAAAAAATGTTGCTATAGTATGCAGTTAAAATTGTTTTTAAAGAATTTAAATTTTTTTAAAGAAAATATTCTGAACTAAAT
>NW_012106919.1:1775295-1816870 GCF_000951045.1 Mandrillus leucophaeus
AAAAAATCCAGAAATAAAGAAAAAGTACAGATCAAAAACATAAAGAAAGGGAGGAAATGAAGATAATTAATAAATAAGAATACGAATGAATAAGAATAGTGGTTACCTTCAGGTAGGAAAGGAGGTTGTAATGGGAAAGGGCAGTCAGGTAGGCTTCTGAGGGTTGATAATGTTCTGTTTCTTGACCTCAGTAGTTTTCAAGCATTTACTTTGTAATAAATCATTAAGATACACATTTCTGTCTCATACACTTTGCTGTATGTGTAGTAGAACTCATAATAAAAAGTTTACAAGGCCGGGTGCAGCGGCTCACACCTGTAATCCCAGCCCTTTGGGAGGCTGAGGCAGGCAGATCACAAGGTCAGGAGATCAAGACCATACTAGCTAACATGGTGAAACCCCATCTCTACTAAAAAAACAAAAAATTAGCCGGGCCTGGCAGCACACGCCGGTAGTCCCAGCTACTTGAGAGGCTGAGGCAGAAGACTCGCCTGAACCCTGGAGTCACCGGTTGCAATGAGCCGAGATTCTGCCACTGCACTCCAGCCTGGGAGAGAGCGAAACTCTGTCTAAAAAAAAAAAAAAAGTCTACAGTACTCGCTCCTTATCCTCAGGACATATGTTTTAAGACTCCCAGTGGATATCTGAAACCACAAATAGTACCAAACCCTACGTACACCATGTTTTTTCCTCTAAATATATGCCCATGATAGAATTTAATTTACAATTTAGGCACGGTAAGACACTAATAACTAATAATAAAACAGAACAGTTATAACAATATGTTAATCTTGCATTTGGGGTCACTATTAACTAAAATAAAGGTTACCTGAGCACAAGCACTGTGACAGTTGATCTGATAACCAAGTTGGCTACTGAGTGACTAAGAGGTGGGTAGCATAGACAGTGTTGGATATGCTGGACAAGCGGATGAGTCATGTACTATGCTGGATGGAGGGGGATGGTATAAGATTTCATCAAGCTACTCAGAACGGCATGCAACTTAAAACTTATGAATTGTTTATTTCCGGAATTTTCCATGTAATATTTTCAGACTTAGGCTGACTGTGGGTAACTGTCACAAAACATGGAATACAAAACTGTGGATATGGGTGAACCGCTGACTTTAAATTTATGGAACCAGTGTCACTTAATGAGAGAATGGTATAAATATTTGTTGACTCTGTTTCTTGGACTTAAGTACTTTTCTTCAGCATATCTTTACTTACTCTAACAGGCTTACAACATCCTTTTCATGGAAATTATCTTTTAGTGATTAATCTCTTTACTGTAACTCTTTAGCTTCCAAGCTCTATTAACACCCTTTCACTGGAATCAATAGCTATAATTACTTTCTGTAGTAAGGGCATCTATTCTTGAATTGTCTATATTTCCTAACATGGGGCATTGTTTGTGGAACCCCAATTTTTTTTTTTTTTAGATAGGATTTCACTCTGTCACCCAAGGCTTCAGTGCAGTGGTGTGATCACAGCTCACTGCAGTCTCGACCTCCCGGACTCAAGCAATCTTCTCTCCTCGGTCTCCCGAGTAGCTGAGACAACAGGAGCATCACCATGCCCAGATAATTTTTGTATTTTTCGCAGAGATGAGGTCTCACCACATTGCCCAGCCACTAGCCCCAAACTCCCACCTTGGCCTCCCAAAGTGTTGAGATATAGGCATGAGCCACTGTGCCCAGCCTAACACCCAAAATTTAATTTTATGCTATAACACACAAAGATTAAGCAATAATTTGTATAACTGCAAGGTGTACAATATAAAGACAATCAAAGCAAGTATATAGATTCATCGGGGACTAAATAAGCATCAGCCAGTTTTTCTGGGAATTTCCACAGCTGCTTCCTATCATTGATTATTTTAATCTGTTTGTCTTCAGACCCTAGTCTGAAGGGTCTACCCAACCTTAGTTCAAAACCCAGGCATCTGTCTAGAAAAAGCTTTCACAGTAACAGGAAATTTCATTTAGTGATATGAAACATGAATAATCTTTTATTAAGACCAAGCTATTATTTATTCTCTCCAACTATACTAAAAGAACAGCTAAGTGAACACAGTTCAAATTATATGTTGACAGTAATTACAAAGCATATAGCTAACTATTGCTCCCATCTACCTTTCTAAATGCCTAAATGTTTCAACATCCCCTGTAAGGTGAATCATAAGCATCAAAATAGAGCAGACTAAAACAATTCTGCACCAAATTATGGTGACCCAGACTTTGGTCTACAAACTGTCATCAATTTGATAAACTTAAGTAAAAGTAATATTTTTAACATAAAATTTCTCACTTTTGGAACATGAGGATTAAATTCCACAGCTCTATGAATTGCTTCCACGGCATTAATTTCTGCTGTGCTTAATCCTCTTCTGGAGGCTGTTTCTGGAGAGAATCTACAAGAAAACCACAAAATGAAAAAATAAATATGCTAAAAAAAGAAAAAAGTATGAATTTAGATAATAATACAGCTCCTTGAATCAAAGTTTCTGGAGATGGCCAAAAACAAAGCCAAAGGACTACCAGAAACTAAATAAATAAAAAATAAATAAAGCTGGCCGGACTCAGTGGCTCATGCTTGTAATCCCAGCACTTTGGGAGGCTGAGATGAGCGGATCACCTGAGGTCAGGAGTTTGACAGCAGCCTGACCAACATGGAGAAACCCTATCTCTACTAAAAACACAAAATTAGCTGGGCATGGTGGTGTGCGCCTGTAGTCCCAGCTACTCGAGAGGCTGAGGCAGGAGAATCACTTGAACCCAGGAGGCAGAGGTTGCAGTGAGTCGAGATTGTGCCATTGCACTCCAGCCTGGGCAACAAAAGTAAAGTCTTGTGGGTTCAACATATAAAATAAGAAATGAAGGTCTTCAAACTTAGGTAAAGAAGGCCATTAGGAGAAGTCCACTGAAGGTACACTTTAGGAAAGGTAATAAAGTAATAAATGCTACACAGTGATATCCAGAGAATCTCATGAATCTAAGTACATTCTTACCAAATTCTTATTTCAGAGGACACAAATGGAAAATTCCATTCTAATTCATATCAAAGCATAAAAATCTAAGGTGAAAGAAAATGGTCACCATTTGGTTGGTTTCTGAGTATCTTATCTGCACAATAAAGAAAATTCACTAAGAGTAGCCAAAAACACAAGAAAAGCAGAACTCAGAATTATACTCTAAAAAGAGATAACATAAGCCTATTTCCCTACTATACACTTTATCATCATCATCATAGTTACTATTTACTGTGTGGACTTTCTTTCTAGATATCGCTTTAGGCACTTACCACACATAATGCTCCTACAATATTAGTCTCATTTTACAGATGAAGGAGAGACTCAAAACGATTAACCTGCCTACAGTCCTATAGCTAGAATGTGGTAGAGTTTGAATTTGAGCTCAGGTTAGCTCTAAAAACTTTGCTCTTTCCACTATACACAGCAAGAAGCCTAAAAGCCCAAGAAGATCCAGGGCTATTCAGAAGGAAGTACAGTGGAAAACAGCATTGTTTAAAGTCAGTAGAAGACAAACATAACATTGAGTTTAGCAGTCTTTCCAAATCATTGTAGTTTTTATAACACTTACTTTTCTGAAACAGTCCTTGTCTTCAACAGTGCTGCTGTGTAACAGATTGCTGCTGACTTTGGAAGGCTTATATCTGTAAAGATAATTTTCAATTTAGGTAGGAATTACAAAAAAATGTATTGAGATTTTTTAATAAGAATAATTCACGGCCGGGTGCAGTGGCTCACACCTGTAATCCCAGCACTTTGGGAGGCTGAGGTGGGTGGATCATGAGGTCAGGAGTTCGAGACCAGCCTGACCAACATGAAGAAACTCTGTCTCTACTAAAAATACAAAAATTAGCCAGGTGTGGTGGCACAGGCCTGTAATCCCAGCTACTCAGGAGGCTGAGGCAGGAGAATCGCTTGAACCTAGGAGGCAGAGGTTGCAATGAGCCAAGATCGTACCACTGCACTCCGGCCTGGGCAACAAGAGTGAAACTCTGTCTCAAAAATAAATAAATAAAAGAATAATTCACAGTGCAATACAAATTCAATAGTTATATAGGAAAAACCTGGACATAATGTTGAACAATCTATAATATAGTAGGAAAAACCCACATATGAAGTTGAAAAAGCTGAATCTGAATCTTTATCTAATTATTTACCAGCTAAGCATCTTTGAGCTAGTAGCAACTTGTTTGACCTCAGTTTTCACCTCTCAAAATAATGATATTTTCTGACTGAGATGAAATTATGTCTATGAAAGCCCTCTCTGCACGACAGCAAAATGCGCTCAACAAATGTTTATAAATAACCTGCTTATGGATGGGCACGGTGGCTCATGCCTGTAATCCCAGCACTTCGGGAGGAAGAGGTGGGTGGATCACGAGGTCAGGAGTTTGAGACCAATCTGGCCAACACAGTGAAACCCTATCTCTACTAAAAATACAAAAAATTAGCCAGGCATGGTGGCAGGTGCCTATAATCCCAGCTGCTCGGGAGGCTGAGGCAGGAGAATCACTTGAACCTGTAAAGTGGAGGTTGCAGTGAGCCGAGATCGTGCCATTGCACTCCAGCCTGGGTGACAGTAGGAGACTCTGTCTAAAAAAAAAAAACTAATAATAATAAATAACCTGCTTATAATAAGTTCAGGGAAAAAGGCATGGTATAATTAGAACTATGTAAAACCTTCACCTATTCATAGAGAAAAACTAATATTAGAAAAAAAATTAAAATATTAACAGTAGTTAAATCCAGCTTGATTCAACCAAGGATGATATTTTTGTTCTTCCTAGATTTTTGTATTTTCTTAAATTATTATTTTTTAGAAAATAAAAATTTCACCTGGAACTGTAGGTAAATTAATTATACAAATCATTCTTAAAAGAATGTCCAAAATAAGGCTATCAGAAGATGTTTTTGATTCCAGAATCATACTAGTAAACGGAGAACTAAGGAAATAAATTTGCTTTCAACTTCCTCCGGATTCTGGAATGATAAAAACTGAGACTCATGAAAATAACTGAAAATATAGAAGCATATCAACTTAGATATGCTTTATTAGTTTCAGTTTTATTTTATTTTTAATGAATCAGGTCCTATTCCAATTTCTTATATTCAGTCCCTAAGCTTGCTCATCGTATTATAAGCAGGCGATGTATCCAGTAAGTTACATATGGAAAGAATTTCTCACAAATTTCTCCATCAGCCTACGCTATTCTGAAGCATTGCTTAAAGATTCCAGATGTTTAAAAGAAATAAACTTCTCTTTCCAAGTATAACACATTTCAAACTTCCCAAGTCATGGGGATTCCCAAGCGAATGGGTAGGAACCTATAACAGGACAAATGTGAATGTATGTATTTTTTTTTTTTTTTTTTGAGATAGGGTCTCACTCTGTCACCAGGCTGGAATACAGTGGCGCAATCTTGGCTCACTGAAACCTCTACCTCCCAGGCTCAAGCGATCCTCACACCTTAGCCTCCCAAGCAGCTGGGACTACAGGTGCATGCCACCACGCCCAGTTACATTTTTAAAATATTTTTTGTAGAAATGGGTTCTCACCATGTTGCTCAAGCTGGGCTTGAACTTCTGAGCTCAAGCGATCCACGTGCCTCAGCCTCCCAAAGTGATGGAATTACAGGCGTGAGCCACTGTGCCCAGTCTTCAATGTGACTTACATGTGTTCTCTTATAGTGAAAGATATGATCAGAAGTATAGTAACCCCAAATTTTCAGCTTGAGGTTAAAAGCTGATGCCTCTCTCAGGATGAGAAGAGAGGCTTTATGTCTTTAAAATTCTCCAAACTTCATGTGTGGTAAACTGATATTGTTATAACATAATAATAAAAAAGAGTCGCCAGGCACGGTGGCTCATGCCTGTAATCCCAACACTTTGGGAGGCCAAGGCGGGCAGATCACGAAGTCAGGAGATCGAGAACATCCTGGCCAACACGGTGAAACCCTGTCTCTACTAAAAAAATACAAAAAAATTAGCCAGGCATGGTGGCAGGCACCTGTAGACCCAGCTACTTGGGAGGCTGAGGCAGGAGAATGGCGTGAACCTGGGAAGTGGAGCTTGCAGTGAGCCAAGATTGCACCACTGCACTTCTGCCTGGGCGACAGAGCAAGACTCCATCTCAAAAATAAAAAAATAAAAATAAAAATAACCAACAGATATTGAATTGTTACCATGGGAAGACTAGGGAACAAAGAAATCAAACACCTGGATTTGCCTTTTACTGGCTGGGAGACCTTATCCCAATACTTTAACCTTCTTAAACTCCAGTTTCCTTATTCAGTAATTGGAGACAGTAAAAATACTTGTCCCACCACATCATAAGGCTACTATAAGGATCATATTATCATTGAACTTTGCAACTGAAAAGCATTGTAAAAATGTTATTCTGAATTGCTCTTATAGTATATACTGCTAAGCAACTTCTGTCAGCCTTGCTTGACACTCCAAAACAAATGAGGTACCCCCACTATGTGCACAGCACCCATACTTCTCCAATTATCTCACCAAACACGCTGTCTCCAATGTAACTGCTGTTCATTTGTCTGTATGTTCCACTAAACTGTAAATAAACTGTAAATCTTATGAGGGCTCCCCTTCCTTTTTTTTTTTTTTTTTTGAGACAGGGTCTTCCTCTGTCACCTAGGCTGGACTACAGTGGTGCAATCACAGCTCACTACAGACTTAACCTCCCTGGTTCAAGTGATCCTCCCACCTTAGCCTTCCAAGTAGCTGGGATTACAGGTACACACCACCATGACCAATATTTTTTTTTTTTTAATTTTTAGTAGAGACAGGGTCTTGCCATGTTACCCACGATGGTCTCCAACTCCTGGGCTCAAGTGATCCTCCCACCTCAGCCTCCAAAACAAAATGTTGGGATTACAGGTGTGAGCCACCATGCCTGGCCTCCCATGTTGTCTTGTTCACTATCATATTCTGAATGACTCACTTATATTAGAAACAAGCACTCAATAAACAAACAAATAAATCTTGACAGAAGAAAAGTTCTTCCTTGCAGGATTTTGCTAATAAAAGTCCTGATAAAGAAGATACTTAATAGCAACCTTTGGGTGCTAAATACTGACTGGTAAGAACAGAAAGAGAAAATTAAATACTAGACTATAACCATATTTATAATTACATAATTGGAAAAGAATAACCATGCTATCAACTAAGGGAATATGACTCACCATCATATTTTGCTAGGACTGCCTGAACATCTGCATAGGCCTGTAATTCTAAAAGTGATTCTAAGAGATTTTCATGGATGTTCAACATGGTAAGAGGAGGAAATTCTTTCATCAACTGTATATTAAAAGGAAAAAAAAGATTAAAATCATAACAAAGGAACTCAATACAGCTGAGTCAGATTCATTAAAGTAGAAATTCTTGTTTCTTAACATAGCTGTGAAGAAGACCTAACACTTAAGAAAGGCATATATTAAATAAATACCTTGTTCTAAAAACTACCTATTAAAATACAATGATTCTGCATTAAAATAATGGGCAACTTAACTACATTTTTAGTTTGTGGAGGAATAAATGTAATAGTCCCATCATCAATTTACTTACATCTCTCATTATTTTTACTGCTTCTCTTATTCTTCCTAACTTTCTTGCACACATTGCCAATCTTCTTTTAATATATACCAGTACATTGGTATCTCTCCCTATTTAGAAAAACAAAAAATGATACAACTATCGCTTTTGTATTGTAGGTTGCTATTTCATTAACAAGTCCATTAATTTTATTCACTTCCCTTGGAAGATTCAATTAAAATTAAATTATGTCAAAATGGAAGAATATTAATGATGGCTACATTTGGGTGATAAATATTGAACAGAAGTGTTCTCTATTTTTGTGGATGTTTTAAGTTTTCTGTATTAAAACTTAAAATACACATTTAATTATTTTTGCCTCTAATAGTGACCTAAGTACAGTATATATAATTCGTGTATGATTGACAAGTTTATTTTAACATTAACAAAAAAGAAATACATTAATAGGAAGATATAACATTAACTTAGTATTTAAACTTGTGCATAAATGATCTATTATTCTGATACTCTCTATTGTTTTAATTGAAAAACAAAAAATGTCCAAAACAAAATTTCCATGGCTAATGTAAACTTTTCTTAACAGTGAGTAATTGACAAACTATAAAACTACTTCTAGAAAGAGCTAACAAATATTTCTGTAACTATCTCATAACCGTATTTGAGATTATTCAAAGACAAATGGCATGACATTTTTAAAGATGTAGTTTCATTAGTTCCAGGCTACAAAATTATATATTCCCACAAATATGTGTTATAAAAATGTGCATTAAAGAAACATACCATATATATCAGTATTTAGCTTAGGGAGAAAAACATTATCCAAATTTTAATTTACACACAAAAAAAGATTTAGAACTTAGCTGCCAGTAAATAATGCATTATATAAACATATTTCAATTTATTACCCACTATTTCCCAAAATCATGAAACTAAAACCCTCTGGCCATAAAAATAGCAGGAAGCAGCACCATCGCTGATTCTAACATCTTTGGTAAAATAAAATCTCAATCATAACTGGTAGAGCATATCTAAGAACAGAAAGGACCTCAGTTGCTATGACTCATCTGATCTCAAGCACATCATGGAGAAAAATCAAAGAAAGAATCAATGCCAAGCATGAGGTTGGATTTTGGGCTAAGAATCAGATGGTGTGAAAGGGGCCACTCCCTAGCACTATATGCAGATACACAGTCTGAAGAGCAAACCAAATAATGTACCTTTATTGTTGCTTCGAGTAAGGGTGAGGATAAAGATAACAGCTGTTTATCATCACTAGAAGGCTCTCCTGAATGCTGAAAGTTATGTTTTTGCAATGACCAGCCTAATTCTCACATGAAATAAATTACTGTTAAGTCTCAGAGCAGAACATCTTCTCTCAATAACCTGAACAGATCTATTCCCTTCCACAAGTGTTCTCTGGCTAATACACATTTCTGTCTTACTGGCTTGTAGGTATTATGAATAGATTAATTATTTCCAGTGAAAATTAACTAACCTGTATGTATTAAGTTTTGTATTATTGTTGTTTCGTGTTAAGACACAAGCAAATTACAGGTGCTAAAAGACAGTAATAACCAGTTCAAACTTGCTTACTCAGTTGAGCTTCATGCTGAGGACTTTGGTGCTGGCATTGCTGTGACTGCCTATATATTGTTTCTCCTGCCTTGAGTGCCTGTTTAAATAACTTTTCAGCATCTACAATAGTTGTTGCTTCTTCCTCAGCCAGTAGAACGTATGCAGTGGCACAGCTATGAAGAAAGCAAGAAGGCAATTTTAAATAAAATGATAAAGCAAGCATTTTCTCTTGGTTTTGTCCCTTTGTTGTATGTCATATTTACTTACATACACTTTTTCCATCTTTAGAAGAAAAAACAAAAAAAAACCACTTCATTCAATATTTTACCTTAACAGGGGCACACTGGTATATTCTTTATATCTGATTCCACAATTTTTCCACTTTTTTATCTTTTCCTTCTGCTCTTTATTTTCTGGGTTTTTTTTTGGGTAAAAAACAAAGTTTTTAAACTTCTATCTCATTCTCTGACCCATTGTCCTGTGTTTTCTTTTTGTGAAAGGGGGGAGAAAAGAAGATTTATAATTATCTGAATGATATACCTTCTACTGGTCATACCTGCTTTTTTTTTTTTTTTTTGAGACGGAATTTTGCTTTTGTCGCCCAGGCTGGAGTGCAGTGGCCCAATCTCGGCTCACTGAAACCTCTGCCTCCTGGATTCAAACAATTCTCCTGTCTCAGCCTCCCGAGTAGCTGGGATTATAGGCATGTGACACCACGCCCAGCTAATTTTTGTATTTTTAGTAGAGATGGGGTTTCAACATGTTGGCCAGGCTGGTCTAGAACTCCTGACCTCAGGCGATCCACCTGCCTCAGCTTTTCAAAGTGCTGGGATTACAGGTATGAGCCACCGCACCCAGTTAGTCATACCTGCTTTTAGTTGCTATATACTTTATGGTATCCATTTCATGGGGCACGTATGGGGAGGGTGAGGATTGGGAAGATAATCCCTTGACCAACTAGACACCTTTAACATCTGACTCAGAAACATATTCCGGGACTAGACATTTTCCCCAAATCTGAGTTCTCCCCTTTGCATGCTGTCCTGTCTACCCATGGACTTATCCACAATACTATGCGGTATAACTTCCCTTGTTCTGAATTGAGGTACTTCCTCCTACACTCCTATCCTCATTCCTCACAACTATGCTTATGCCAAGTTTGCTTCTCCTCACCCCACTAAAACACAGAGGCTTTTCTTTGTATCTTTTAAGTCAACACCTGGCTAATAAACTAATTCTTGTTTTGGGGCCACAAAGAGAAACAAAATGTTGTTATTCCATTCCCAGAAATAACAAATCCATCTCTTCTAGAGACAATGTCCTAGTTGTGATTATCTAAGCCTGCACTGTCCAGTATTCTAGGCATTAGCCACATGTGGCTATTGAGCACTTGAAATGTGACGAGTTCGAATTGAGATATGATGCAAGTGTAAAAATGCATAACGAATTTTGAAGACTTAGAAGAATGTAAAGTTCCTCATTAATACATTTTAGAAAAGTACTGACTATATGTTAAAATATTTTAATATTTTGGGCCGGACGTGGTGGCTCACGCCTGTAATCCCAGCACTTTGGGAGGCCAAGGTGGGCGGATCACGAGGTCAGGAGATCGAGACTACTGTGAAACCCTGTCTCTACTAAAAAAAATAAAAAGAATTAGCCGGGCGCGGCGGCGGGCACCTGTAGTGCCAGCTACTCGGGAGGCTGAGGCATGAGAATGGCGTGAACCTGGGAGGCGGAGCTTGCAGCAAGCTGAGATCGCGCCACTGCACTCCAGCCTGGGCGACAGAGTGAGACTCCATCTCAAAAAAAAAAAAAAAAAATTAATATTTTGAATATAGCTAAATAAAACATTATTCAGATTAATTTCACCTATTTCTTTTTACTTTTTAAATGTGGCTACTAGAAAATTTAAAGTTACATATGTGGCTTGCGTTATATTTCTAATAACTTGTGCTTATCTAAGCAAGAGGAGAGAAATTATTGATAAACGTACAAGACCAAGCATTAAACAAAAGTGATGGCAGGTAGCTATCATTAAGTGGGGACAAAAAACGTTCTTCAGATATAGAAAATGCAAATCATACCATTTCATCATCCTTCAAATAAGAAGACCCTATAGTATATAACAATTTCACTAATCAATAAAGATTTCTCCATTACATTACACTAGATCCCTGTGAAGTGTTAGATATACTGCTGCTTTAAACACTGGCCTTCCTGCCCAGGCACAGTGGCTCATGGCTATAATCCCAGCACTTTGGGAGGTCAAGGCAGGAGGATCACTTGAGGCCAGTAGTTTGAGACTAGCCTGGGCAACACAATGAGACCCTTTCTCTATTAAAAAAATAATAATAATAAAAATTTAAAAATTGGCTAGGTGTGGCTGTGTGCACCTGTAGTCCTAGCTACTTTGGAGGCTGAGGCAAGAGGATTGCTTAAGGCCAGGAGTTTGAGGTTACAATGAAGCTATCATCTTACCACTGCACTCCAGTCTGGGCAACAGAGAAAGACCCTATCTCTAAACAAAAACAAAAACCAAAGACACTAGGCTTCCTGACTGTCATTCCAAAAACCAATTGAAATGTTTTAAAATAACCATAATAGCCAGGCGCGGTGGCTCACGCTTGTAATCCTGGCACTTTGGGAGGCCAAGGCAGGCGGATCACAAGGTCAGGAGATCAAGACCATCCGGGCTAACACGATGAAACCCCGTCTCTACTAAAAACACGAAAAATTAGCCAGGTGAGGTGGCGGGCGCCTGTAGTCCCAGCTACTCTGGAGGCTGAGGCGGGAGAATGGCGGGAACCCGGGAGGCAGAGATTGCAGTGAGCCGAGATCGCACCACTGCACTCCAGCCTGAGTGACAGAGCGAGACTCCGTCTCAAAAAATAAAATAAAATAAAATAAAATAAAATAAAATAAAATAACCATAATAAAAGCACTTTTTAAAAGACCTAGATGGGTATAAATCAAAATATAACCATAATTATATGCTTATATTTTGAATGTATATACATATATATATATATCTTTTTTTTTTTTTTTGCAACAGTCTTGCTCTGTCACCCAGGCTAGAGTGCGGTGGCGTGATCTCGGCTCACTGCAAACTCCGCCTCCCGGGGTTCACGCCATTCTCCCACCTCAGCCTCCCGAGTAGCAAGGACTACAGGGCCCGCCACCATGCCTGGCTAATTTTTTGTATTTTTAGTAGAGACGGGGTTTCACCATGTAAGCCAGGATGGTCTTGATCTCCTGACCTCGTGATCCGCCTGCCTTGGCCTCCCAAAGGGCCGGGATTACAAGTGTAAGCCACCGCACCTGGCCGAATGTATGTATATATTTTTAATGACTGTATGGCTGTAGGTGAAAAGATTTTTTCCCCCTTAAAGCATTCTTGGATTTGTTCAAAAGTATTTTATATGGATACTAATTCAGGAAATTAATTGTGTGAATACCTAATTAATCTTACATTGAAGAATGTTAGTTTTTTACATTGAGGTAAAATTCAAATAACAAGGTTCACAGTTTAAAGCATTTTGAAGTATACAATCCAATAATTTTTAATGTATTCACAAAGTTGTGCAACCATCGCCACAATGTAATTCCAGAACATTTTCATCATCCCCACAAGAAACCCCGTACCTATTAAGTAGCCACTCCCCATCTCCCTTGCCTCCTCAATCCCTGGCAATCCCAAATCTATTTCTGCCTCTTCACAATGTCCACAAAATATTTTAATTTTGATTAAGTCCATTTGCCTGATTTTTCTTTTGCTGCTTGTGCTTTTGGTGATATAATTTATGAGACCCCTGATAAATTCAAGGTGGTGATGATTTGTCTCTATGCTTTCTTCTAAGAGTTCTGTAGTTTTAACTCTTCCATTTAGATCATTGATTGATTTTTAAATTAATTGGGATATATGGTATGAGGTAAGGGACCACCTTTATGCTTTTATATATGTGGTTATCCAGTTGTTCCAACATCATTGTTGAAAAGACTATTCTTTCCTCCATTGAATGGTTTTGACACCCTTGTCAAAAATCATGACCAGGTGTGGTGGCTCACACCTGTAATCTCAGCACTTTGGGAGGCCGAGGCAGGTGGATCACCTGAGGTCAGGAGTTCAAGACCAGCCTGGCCAACATGGTGAAACCTTTTCTCTACTAAAAATACAGAATTAGCCAGGTATGGTGGCGCATGCCTGTATTCCCAGCTATTTGGGAGGCTAAGGCAGGAGAATCACTTGAACCCAGGAGGTGGAGGTTGCAGTGAGCCGAGATTGTGCCATTGAACTCCAGCCTGGGCAAAAAGAATGAAACTCTGTCTCAAACAAAACAAAACAAAACAAAACAAAACAATCAACTGACCATAGATATATGGGTTTATTTCTGGAATCTCAATTTGAATCCATTGATCTAGGTGTCTATCCTTATGATTTAACTACTGTAGCTTTGCAGTAAATTTTTAAATTGAGTAGTGTGAGTCTTCTAATTTTGTGCTTCTATTTCAAGATTGTTTTGGTATTCAGGGTCTCTTGCAGTTCTATATGAATTATAGGATCGCCCTGTCCATTTCTGCAGAAATGATAATTAAAATTTTTACAGGGATTGCACCGAATCCATAGATCAATTTAGGGAGTACTGACATTCTAACAATAATGTCTCCCAATCCATGAACATGGGATGTCTTTTGATTTATTTATTTAACTTATGCTTTATAGTTTTCAGCATCCAAGTCTTGCACCTCCTTGATTAAATTTATTTCTAAGTATTTAAATCTTTCTGATGCTTTTGTAAATGGAATTGTTTTCTTAATTTCCTTTTCAGATTATTCATTGCTAGGATATAGACATACAACTGATTTTCATATGTTGATTTTGTTTCTCACAATTTTGTCAATACTTTCATTAGCTCTAATAGTTTCTTTGCGGATTAAGATTTTCTACAAACAAGATTATGCCATCTGTGAATGGAGACAGTTTTACTTCTTCCTTTCCAATTCAGATGCCATGTAAAATTTTTCTTCCCTAACTGCACTGACTAGAACCTCCAGTACACCATGTAACAGAAGTACAAGTGCAGACATCCTGCCTTTTTTCTGATGGTGGAGGGAAACCTTTCAGTCTTTCATCAGTAAGTACGCATTTAGCTGTAGATTTTTCAGATGCAGATGTTCTTGAGGAAGTTTCCTTCCATTCCTAGTTTTTTAAAGTTTTCATCATAAAATGCTGTTGGATTTTGTCAGATCTTTTTCAACATCAATTGAGATGGTCATGTAGTTCTTGTCTTTTGGTCTATTAATGTGGAGTATTACATTAATTGATTTCCATATATTTATCATGATGGGGAATTTTGTCAAATGTTTTTTCTACATCAGTTGAGATAATCATGTGGTTTCTTTCTTCATTCTGTTAATGTACTGTACTACACTGACTGATTTTCATATGTTGAACCATTCTTGCATCCATGAATAAATGCCACTTGGTCAGGGTGTATAACATTTTTAATATGTTGCTGTATTTGAGGGATTATTATCTTGTTCTCAGCTATGATTTCTTCAAGTATTCTTTCTGCCCTTTCTCTCTCTTCTTTGGGACTCCTATAATGCATAGATTGATATGCTTGATAGCATCCTACAGTTCTCTCAGACTCTGGTCATATTTCTTTACTCCTTAATTTTTCCTGCTCCTTGAATTGGGTAATCTCAATTGACTTAAATGAAATTCACTGGTCTTGCTTCTGTCTGCTTAAATCTGCTTGCTGTTGAACCCCTATGATAAATTTTTCATTTTAGTTATGCTTTTCAATTCTGGAATTTCTATTTAGTTACTTTTAATTATTTCTCCCTCTTTACTGATATTCTGTAATGGTGAGATACCATTATCATGGGTTCCTTTACCTCCTTGATCATATTTAAAATAGCTGATTTAAGCTTTGTGTCTATTAATCCGAAGTCTAGGCTTCACAGGGGCAGCTTTTACTAATTTCTTTTCTTTTTATTTTTTGAGACAGGGTGTCTTTATGTTACCCAGGCTGGTCTCAAACTCCTGAGCTCAAGTGATCCTTCTGCCTTGGTCTCCCAAAGTGCTGGGACTACAGGTATAAGCTACCACACCCAGCCTAATTTCTTTTCTTTTCTATGTATGGGCCATATTTTCTTGTTTCTTTGCATGCCTTGTAATTTTTTGTTGAAAACTGGAAATTTTAAATATTATACTCTGACAACTCTAGAAATATAATTTTCTCTACTCCCTAGGATTTGTTGTTGCTGCTTTTGCAGTTGTTTGTTTAGTGACTTTTCTGAACCCATTTTATAAAATCTATATTATTTGTCCTGTGTGACCAGTGACACGTGTGCTATTTTAGCCTTGTGGTCAGTTGGTGATTCGATAGAGATTTCCTTAAACACCTGGGACCAAAACCAAACAAAACACAAAAAGTAAAAACTATTTGCAAATGGGCTCTGTGTGGGTGCTAGGGCACACCTTCACATTCAGTCAAACAGTTTACAACTCTGCCTTAGCTTTCACCTCCTACTTGTGCAGAACATGAAGATTAGGCAGACTTGAGAGCTTAGGACTTTCTCAAGTCTTTTCTGAACATGTCCCCAGCTCTGGCTGTGTGTGGGGCCTTGATTCCCAGAAATGTGTGGGAGCTTTTCAGAGTCTTTATTCCTCAAAGTATCTAATTCCCCAGACTTTGCTCACAAGTTTTCTGGTTTGTCTACTATTTGTCCTTCCTGTTATCCCTTGCCCCAGGCAGCAGCAGCTAATGCATTTGCCTTTAAATGTTTTTAACAAATGACCCAGAGTGTAGTTATGTCAGTTCTGGGAGGGTTTTGAAGTTGAGGACTCTCTTCTTTCAGTAAGCTGAAATAAAGCAAGCCCTTTGAGCTAGTGCTTCAGGGAGCCAACAGACAAGTCAAAACAAACGACCACAGTTCCTTGAAAATAAGGTCCATTCAACTTCCTCTGGTACTAGAAACCTATCCCTGGAATGTACTCTGTTGTCTTCAAGACTGCCACTGAGCTAGGGAGTGAGGGATGGGGCCAGGATAAATAAAACACTACAAAGCTTTCTTAGAGAGATTCGGGTGTTTTTTCCCCTTGATTAAGCATTCACTAGGTTACTGTAAACTTTTTATTAGTTTCCAGAGTTTTAATAAAGTTGATCCTTGGCCGGGCACAGGGGCTCAAGCCTGTAATCCCAGCACTTTGGGAGGCTGAGACGGGCGGATCACGAGGTCAGGAGATCGAGACCACACTGGCTAACACAGTGAAACCCCGTCTCTACTAAAAAATACAAAAAACTAGCCGGGGGCGAGGTGGCGGGCACCTATAGTCCCAGCTACTCGGAGGCTGAGGCAGGAGAATGGCGTAAACCCGGGAGGCGGAGCTTGCAGTGAGCTGAGATCCGGCCACTGCACTCCAGCCTGGGTGACAGAGCGAGACTCCGTCTCAAAAAAAATAAAAAATAAAAAAATAAAATAAAGTTTATCCTGACAGTTTCTGCCAGTTTATTATTTTGGCATTCTTTACTCTGCCATTTTTGCTCCACCTTGGGAAGGTCTTCTTAATAAGGATAACATATATACTGGGGGGAGAAGGTTCAGGGAATAACTCTAAATTTACATTATTCAGGAAGCATTCCTTGATAAACCCCAACTGGAACCATATTTTCACTCTTGGTATTTATTTAGTCTGCATTAGATTAGTATTTATTGATCTGTTCCTTGTAAAGATTAAGTTGTCTTATGATTTTACATTTTGCCTTTTCAAAATATAAAAAGTTCAAAACTATAAAAAATGCAGCTAACATGGAAAAAAATAAACTTGATAGAGCTATGTTTTACTTATTTTTAATTCCCTTCTCATGGCTTCAAATCCATTAACAACTAAAGTACTCAAGATTGAATGCTTCAAGTGAATGATTCAAATGAAAAAATTAAAACAGGTGCATAAGTATATTAGTATTTTAATACCCTTTTAACTATAAAGTATTATCACCATTCTCCATGAGCATTCTCCACTTTGAAAAGTACTTCTAGCATAATTTCTATTCAAAAGCATATATAGATTTACAATTTCAGAAGCAAAATACAGATGTTGGCAAACACTGAAATTTTTATTAAATATAACATGCAAAAGGGAAATGACTGATGACTCCAAGTGTCTTAGGAACAGACAAAAGGAGATATAAAAATCATTTGTCTTGGTTTCCTTCAAAATAAATTTATTTTCCATATATTTCAAACTTACTCATTGTTCAATTCTAAAGCTTGATAGGCTGCTTTGATTCGAGCTGGAGGATTTCTTTCCCTCCAGGCCTTCTGCATAACTGTAGAAAAAATATGTCATAAAATGGATGAGATGGTAAACAAATAATCTGCAAAATGTATGAAGAATAAGCTAGTGGAGTAAACAAAGCTTTAAATAACATATTCTTAAACATACAAAACAAGAAACTAGGTTATTAGTTCACTTTATCCATACGAGAAATTTATATTAAATTTGGAAGCTTCACATAAAATAAAAATATATTCTTTCTCTGATTTATTTGAACAATATATAGGGTACTTAAACAAGTTAATTATATCATTATTATATATGAACATTTATATATCTATAAATGCATGTTAACATTGAGTTTAAGTGACATCACCTTATAATCAATATGAAATATTACAGTTCTACTTTTATCATTCTGAAAAGGTTTTATGGAACTGCAAAAAATAAAAATATACAAAAACTTAATAACAAAGTCTTTGTCTAATGAATGATTCACTCTACGAAGAATGTATGGGATTGCATTTTGTGTAAAAGGGAAAAAAAATGAATTAATTAGAATATAGTACTGCTAGAAAATGTCAGCCTCTATCAGGATTCAACAAAGACCTGAGTTAGGATTTCTTTGGAATATTAATTTTGCTACCAATTTACTGTACCAAAATGAAGGCTTCACAGTAAGTAAAGTTTTCTTTAATTAAATAAGCAAACAAATAAAGTAGACTCAGAAGACTAACTGGCCCATTTCAAGTTTGATAAGAAAAATAGAGAACCTATGAGTGTTGCTTTTGGAACAAAACCTGCAACTGTCCAGGAAGAATAATGTGAAAAATGTTTGAATTTTCCTTTGGAAATAAAATATTAGTCTTGGCTTAGCAAAGGAGTCAATATATTCCATTTGTATAACAAAAATACATTTCTTATATCAAACATGTCACCAGCTAGCTGACACCTAATGCTTCCTGAACTTGACAAACTGATGCAAGTCAGCACCCATTTGATACAGGGCAGTAAAAGAACATCATTCTGCTGCAACACTAAATATTACATTAAAATAATGCATAATGTTAGACTTGTAATTTTTGATGATAGGCTGTCTTCTACGAGTTATATGATACTTACAAGTCAAATTTTAACACTGAATTTGTATTAACATTTTAAACTGTTATTTGGTACTCTAGTATATTAAATACATATCCTAATTTATCTAACCAATTCCCTTTTGATGGACAATTAAGTATACTAAATTTTTTGGTAATACAAAACATTGTGATAACAATCTTTCAGTATGTGTCTTTTCATAACTAATTAAATACTTCCTTTCTAGTAGAATAGCTGGCTAAAATATGTATATTTTAAAAGATTCTGGATATGTAATAAGTTTGGGAAGTTAAGAAAAAAAAAAAAAAGATTCCAGATATACACCCCTCAAACTCTGCAGTAAGACTGTATTAATTTATACTTTTTCAGGCTGTATAACACAGTATAATCAATCTTTGCTAATTTAACAACTTAACACAGTATTACCAATCTTTGCTAATTTAATATCTGAAACTTATCTCATTTTCATTTGTGTTTTTTTAAATTTCTAGTGAGGTTGTCTAATTCACCTTTAAATATTTTATCTTATTCTTTTGTTTCCAAATGCTCTACCTAGCCTTTCAAGAGTACTCTTCAAAACCAAAGCAGTCCTAAGCCTAAGTGGAAAGGACAAATAAAGTTGACGGGGGGAAAATGTATATATTTTTTTCTAAAATAAGGCTTAGGAGTAATTTAAAACAAAATGCTGATTTGGTATTCAATTGTCCTCTTTAAGGGCTCTTGATATGCTGAATATAATTAACATAAGCAATTAGCAACTCACTCAAATTTATCTATTTTTCAAGTTAAATAACATTCTAATATGCTAACAAGCACAAAACAGATCAGCAGTTATCGTAAGGTCAGGGGTCATAAATGTAAATGCCTACAAATGCCAGGCATTAAACATAAATGAGTGGACTGAAAGCACATTCACTGTCTAAAGGAGAGAGCCACAACTCAGTTTCATCTTATTACTGCCAAGTGTAAATTCAGGTTCAATTTTGCCCCATTTTTCAACCTTCAAAAGGCACAAATTCAGATTTTAATGTAAAATCTCCTGATTTTTAAATGCTGAAGAAAAAAATCCAAAAAACAATACTGGGCCCTTCTGGATATGTTTTTTTCTCTGCCTCAGATAAATTAATAGAAGAAGAACAAAATCTAATTTAGTTATTACTGATGACAGTAAGTCAAGAGAAATTTGCCACATCACATATATACACATTTGTATTTTTGAAAATAAAACTACTGATATAAATCACGACCTTTATGTCAGGGTCTGAAAAGATTAATATGGAATCAACAGTCTGTTTCTGAAGATCATTCACAGACACACTCTGTCTGACTTGAGTTCAACCTTTAGCTGGGGTTAGACACACCTCTATAGAAGTACATAAAACTTAGAAAGGACCAAGTGGGATACACGGTTTTAAGAAAATCAAGTTCTAAAGCTTCAACTTGATCACTCTTTCCTATAACTGATCTACCGAAGAATGTTTCTCTGGTTTCCCTATCCTACCTAACCACAATTCCTATACCCGCTCCCCACGAAGATATGTTCCTTTCTCTTATTTTACAAAAAACACACAAACACACAAAAGGCTTACTTCTTACTCATCCTGAATCTTACAAGGTGTAATGCCCTATAGTGTAAAAATCTCCAGGCGCCAAAGGGACAATTCAAAGTTTGGGTTGGGGGCAGCCATGTTTAATCAAGGCATCCTATAATAGTATTCCTGCCTTTTATTTATTTAACAGTGAAGCTTGGCATTGGAAAGAAAGTATTCTGGCCCTGTATTCAGGTATATTACAGAATGAAGAAGGGAAAGATAACAATTTTTAACAGTTTCATTAGTACCCC
This sequence comes from Mandrillus leucophaeus, assembly GCF_000951045.1. Classification (NCBI taxonomy): domain Eukaryota; kingdom Metazoa; phylum Chordata; class Mammalia; order Primates; family Cercopithecidae; genus Mandrillus; species Mandrillus leucophaeus. The sequence goes on from NW_012106919.1 coordinate 1,795,704, forward strand.
TCCCTACTTACTATCAAAGAACGGATTCTCCTAAGGGAAGGTCTCCTCACATCAAGGCAAAGCAGGCATTAGCAAGGAGTAATAAATGCAGTGAAGCCTTATTTTGGCCAAGTGGTAAGTTCTAGGCAAAGTTCCAAGACACAGCTATCTTTCTATCTTAGAATCTGAATTCAGAAGATAGATAGTTGTCATGGGGAGGCATATTAATATGTTTATTTAAATTGAAAAGTGAAGTCAGACTTCTCTGTCAGAAAGTAAATATGATTTGGTTGATAGAACTGACAATGAGAACTCACCCAGTCAATTAGATTATATACAGAACCTTCCACAAAGTTTAAAGAGCTAAATATGTAGCTCTAAGGATTTGACAGAAATATAATGAAAGCACATCATAACACTTAGAACCTTACAGTCAAATGCAATTCAAATTTTTAAAAATTACATTAGAATGTTTTATTGTAGAAAAGGATGGAAGTGTGATACCAGACTCTACAGCATGAAACAATGGTAATAAAATTACATAGGGATGTAAAACAGATATGTGTTCAAGAAGAAAAAAGACAAAATTTACTACTGTTAAAGAGCATTTGGTAAGCTAGGTGCGGTGGCTTACACCTGTAATCTCAGTACTTTGGAAGACCAAGGCGGGGTGGATCACCTGAGGTTGGGAGTTCAAGACCATCCTGACCAACATGGAGAAACTCTGTCTCTACTAAAAATACAAAATTAGCCAGGCATAGTGGCGCATGCCTGTAATCCCAGGTACTCAGGAGGATGAGGCAGGAGAATCGCTTCAACCCGGGAGGTGGAGGTTGTGGCAAGCCGAGATTGCGCCATTGCACTCCAGCCTAGGCAACAAAAGCGAAACTTGGTCTCCAAAAAAAAAAAAAAAGAGAGAGAATTTGTTTACATATTGTTTTGTTTGTTTGGTTGTTTTTTTTTTTAGATAAAGGGTCTCTGTCCCTCAGGCTGCAGTGCAGGGGTGCCATCGTAGCTTACTGCAGCCTCAACCTTCTAGGCTTAAGAGATCCACCCACCTCAGCCTCTCAAGTAGCTGGGACTACAGGCATGCACCATCACACCTGATTAATCTTAAAACTTTTTTGTAGAGATGGGGTCTTACTGTGTTGCCCAGGCTGACAAACTCCTAGACTCACGGGATGCTCCTACCTCGGCCTCCCAAAGTGCTGGGATTACAGGCATGAGCCACTGTCCTTGGCCTATTCATGTATTTTTCAGTGGATTGTAGTGGGCATTAAATCATTTGATTTCATAACACATATTGAAATATAGGGTATAATATTATTTTTAAATGTCTGTATTTTGCACTATGTAAAAAATTACATTCTCTATGATTATTTAACCTTATGATGTCAACTTAAAAATGTGTGAAGGGACACATTCTTTTTCAAAATTCTTTTAGGAGATATTCAAATAAAAATGTTTTAATACCACACCTTCAGTAGATAGCCATGATTGCTATTTTAAAAGCCTGCTGGTGTTTGCAATTCAGTGTCACTCTGTGAGAGGGGCTGTGAGAGAAAGGGTGGTGAGACCTAACTTCCAGAATCACTCAACCCTTAAAGTTAACATACAGCACTGATATTGTACTGCTGTTATTTCCCCAACACCTATCCTTTTGCCATTAATATAAACATTAAGCATATAAACATAAATCTATTCTTTTTACTCCTTTATCTGCAATTAAATCATTTTATATAACCATACCAAAGATCCTTGGCTTTCCTATCATCCACTCTTAACGTATTTAATCTAACAAAGATAAATCACTAGGAACTCATTTTAATGCAGGAAACTGGCTGTTTTTCAGACCCTTCAGTGATTTGTGGTGGGTAGAAGCAGTAATAGTGTAGTGGTTAACAGCCAGTCTTGAGTTTGAAACATGGTTTTATCATTATTAGCTGTGTGATTAAAGGCATATTACTTGATCCCCCTTTGCTTCGGTTCCTTTATTGTTAAAATGGGGCTCATAATACTACCTATCTCATAAAGTGACTGGGAAGATTACATTTCTATAAATTGCTCAGAATAGTGCCTGGTACATAGTAAGCCTAGACGAGTATTGGCTATTATTAGTGAAATTGCTTAAGACCTCTGTGACATCTAGGCTATTCAATCATTCATACTTTTTCTTTTTTTTTGAGACGGAGTCTCACTGTGTCGCCCAGGCTGGAGTGCAATGGCCCAATCTCGGCTCACTGCAAACTCCACCTCCGGGATTCAACTGATTCTCCCACCTCAGTCTCCCGAGTAGGTGGGATTACAGGCACCCACCATCATACCCACCTAATTTTTATATTTTTGTAGAGACGGGGTTTTACCATGTTGACCAGGCTGGTCTCGGACTCCTGACCTCAGGTGATCCACCCACCTTGGCCTCCCAAAGTGCTGGGATTAAAGGCGTGAGCTACCGTGCCCAGCCCATTCATACTTTCCTCAAAGAATAAATATTAATATTTACATTACGCCAGGCAATGTGCTGGATAATAGAGATTCAAAGATGAAGAGAATATAGTCCCTGCTGTCCGAAAGTTCATACCCTAGTAGCAAAGACAAACGTGAAAGCAATATAACATTAACAAATAAACGTTTGTGGCTGAATAAATTAAAGTTACTTCATAGAGGTTTGGACTAAGTAGTACAGAATTGCAGAAAACAAAATGTTTAATTCTGTGACAAGGGATCCCAGAGAGGGCTTTCTAGAAAATGTGACTTTTAATTTGGATAATGAAGGATAAAAAGTAACTCATCAGATGGATAAGGAGGGTGAGTTCATTCAAAGTAGAAGAAAAATTTTGATAAAGATCCCAGACCAGCGTATAGTGGCTCATGTCTGTAATCCTAATGTTTTGTAATGAGTTTGAGGTTACTTGGAGCTATCACTGCACCACTGCACTCCAGCCTGGACGACAGAGTGAAATCAATCAATCAACCAGCCCTGTCTTTTTTTCTTGTTTGTTTTTTGAGATGGAGTCTCGCTCTGTCACCCAGGCTGGAGTGCAGTGGCCGGATCTCAGCTCACTGCAAGGTCCGCCTCCCGGGTTTAGCCATTCTCCTGCCTCAGCCTCCCGAGTAGCTGGGACTACAGGCGCCCGCCACTTCGCCCGGCTAGTTTTTTGTATTTTTTTTTTTTGTATTTTTTAGTAGAGACGGGGTTTCACCGGGTTAGCCAGGATGGTATCGATCTCCTGACCTCGTGATCCGCCCGTCTCGGCCTCCCAAAGTGCTGGGATTACAGGCTTGAGCCACCGCGCCCGGCCTGACCAGCCCTGTCTTTAAGCCATATAATTGAGAGTCTCAATACTCTCTTCTATAGATAAGCACTTGGAGAAAACTAAACACATAAATTTCTATGATCTTCTACCACTTTATATGTATCTCTAACTCACAACTAAAACAAAATATATTCTGGTTTTCTCTACATGCCATTCTCCAATGTTTATACATTGACCTGTTGTTTTATTTTATGTATAATTGCAGGTGTTCATTTCCCAGACGGAAACAGGGTACACTGTTTTCTGGAAAAGTAGTTGTCGTATTTGATCTGAAAGGTTTTTGAAGTAGTAAAAGAAATATGAAATATTTTAAATTCTTTATAAGGAAAGCAGTGTATCAACCTAGCTTATAGTCATAATTTAATCTGAGTTTCTTATCAATAATATAAACAACTCAAAGCCAAATAACTAAATAACTCTGTATATTATAATAAACAACTCTAAAGAACTTCTAAAATCATCTTCATGATCACTGTTTATACTATGAACAGATACGATACATACCTGTGTCTGAAGGACGTAAAAAATCTGTGTCACAGGTGAAAAAGGTCTGATGATCCTGAGCTGACAGGTTCATGTCATAGTATGTAAGTGGCTCTTTACCAGTCACCCAAGTGTATCTTTACCAAAACACGACAAAATATTTAAATTGAACATGAGATAGCATCTATCTGCTATAACAAACACTACTTAAATTCAAAAATATACTGCTACACATTTGGACGTTTTAAAATCTTACAATCAGTAAAACAAAAGATAATCTCACAAACTACTTAGAGTATGATAATAAAACGTCAAAGACCAAATAGAAAAATAATATTCAATAAACAACTGCTTTTGAAAATTGAATTGGGCTGGGTGCCGAGGCTCATGACTGTAATCTCAGTGCTTTGGGAGGCTGAGGCTGGTAAATCACTTGGGACCTGGAGTTTGAGACCAGCCTGGACAACATAGTGAGGCCTGTCTCTACCAGCTACTGGGGAGGCTGAAGCTGAAGGATCACTTGAGCCCAAGAGCTCAAGACCAGCCTGAGCAATATAGCGAGATCTTGTCTCTATTTTTTAACTTAAAAAAAAAAAAAAAAAAAGAAGACTCAGTAAAACGAAAATTAAGGATTGGGAATTGGGACATAAAATGAAGCCTGAAATGGAGCTAACATATGAAATATATACCCAGAAGTTATACGTTTACATTAAGAGAAAATAATCATTCAAAAGAAGCATAAGAATTCCTGATACTAAGAAATTTATCCTAGGCCAGGCACAGTGGCTCACACCTTAATCCTTGGCACTTTGGGAGGCTGAGGCAGGAGGATCACTTGGGATCAGGAGTTTGAACCAGCCTGGCCAATATGGTAAAACCCTGTCTCTCCTAAAAATACAAAAATTAGCCGGATGTGGTATGGGCTGCCTGTGATCCCAGCTACTTGGGAGGGAGGCTGAGGCAGAAGAATCACTTGAACCCGGGAGGAGGAGATTGCAGTGAACCAAGATCATGCCACTGCACTCCAGCCTGGGTGACAGAGAGAGATTCAGTCTCAAGAAAAAAAATTTTATATATATACACACACACATTTCTTTTTAAGATCTTCAGGAAATGGAAACTGTATAATACAACAAATAGCCTCAAACTTTGATTAAACACAGTAAGAGATTCAAGGACCTGTTTCTTACAGGTATCCCTTAATACAGGCTAATGGCATCTTTCATAAAAGCCTAGCTTTCACTTCACAGGATGTCACTATCTTACACTATCAAGTCTTTAAGCACAGGAGCCATTGCTTAGTCATTTTTGTATCTCCATCATTTTGCACAGTGCCTGTACATGGTAGAAACATAATGTTTCTTATTCAGTAAGTTAAATAACATGCCCCATTCTACTTCTAGGTAAAATACAGCACTCCTCAAAATAAAAGTAAAGTATCTTTGCTCATAGGTTTCAAAAGATGTTTTCTCATTTAGAGTTAAAAACCAGAAGAGAAATGGACACAGTAGTGAAAATAGGAAGTGGCACTATGAAATCAATATAAAAATATAGTACCCTCTACTGTTGCACAATTTACATTCAGAGTGATGTTTTCTAATGCATCCTCAAATTTTGAAATTTAGCAATCATGCACAGGAATACGACGACACTGGTAATTTTTTCTTAATGCCACAAATTCTTTGAAAAAGGCTTTTTATAAACCAGGGGCCTAATATATACTTACACATATATAATATATACTTATACATATCACAAATACTTATATGTATTATAAACCAGGAGCCTAATATATACTTATACATATCACAAACATATGGTTTGATGCAATGTTTCTTATGATTATCAAATTAAACACAGGTTATGTGTGGTAGTTCATGCCTGTAATTTCAATGATTTACAAGGCCAAGGTAGGAGTATTACTTGAGCCCAGAAGTTTGGGATGAACCTGGGCAACATAGAAAGACCCCTGTCTACCAAAATTTTTTTTGAGATGGAGTTTTGTTCTTTCACCTGGGCTGGAGCACGATGGCGTCATCTCAGCTCACTGCAACTGTTGCCTCCTGGGTTCAAGTGATTCTCCTGCCTCGGCCTCCCAAAGTGCTGGGATTACAGGCGTGAGCCACCATACCCGGCCTCTACCAAAAATTTTAAAAAATTAGCTGGATGTGGGCTCTGCCTATGGAGTAGCCATTCTTTTATTCCTTTACTTTCTTAATAAACTTGTTTTCACTTAAAAAAAAAAAATTAGCTGGATGTGGGCTCTGCCTATGGAGTAGCCATTCTTTTATTCCTTTACTTTCTTAATAAACTTGTTTTCACTTAAAAAAAAAAAATTAGCTGGATGTGGTGGCATGTGCCTGTAGTCCCAACTACTTGGGAGACTGAGACAGGAGAATTGCTTGAGCCCAGGAGGTCAAGGCTGCAGCTAGCTATGATCGCGCTACTGCACTCCAGCCTGAGTGACAGAGCAAGACTCTATCTCCAAAAAAAAAGAAAAAAGTAAACACAGTCAAGATGCTGCCAAATAAACTGTGGACTAATCATTTTTACCTTATTATAGATCAGTATCTCCTACTAGAAGAGCTGTGATATATTTATAAAGACAAATGATTTTGTAAATACCTTCACTCTAGAACCAATGCCCTACTTATACTGAAAGCAAAATGTAATACCTCCGATATTCTGCTCCTCTGAAAAGATTTAGAGGGTTTCTCCATACCTTACATTCTGAAAAACAAAGGAGAAAAAGGGGGAAAAAGAGACACTTTAAAATCTTCACTTAACCAACATCTATTGTCTACCCACTGTAGGCTAAGCGCGGTGCTAGCCACAGATGATACAAAGATGAATAAAGCATGCTTTCAAAAAACAGAATTAAATCTAGTCATTTCCATATTTTTGTCTCCATAGCATTTAGTTCATAATTCAATTATAGTACTTACCATATTACAATATGATTATCTGCTTGGTTTTGTTTCCTCTTTAAAATATGAAGTCTTAAAACTTTGCTTATTTTTCTATTCCTATAACCAAGCACAGCCTCTGGAACTGACTTGCTTAACTGAATTAAACATAGTATGAGAGTAGTCATGTAAATGGCCTGAACTCCAATAACAGACATGTTTCGTTCTTTTTTTTGAGATGGAGTCTCGCTCTGTCACCCAGGCTAGAGTGCAGTGGTGCAATCTCGGCTCACTGCAAGCTCCACCTCCTGGGTTCATGCCATTCTCCTGTCTCAGCCTCCCAAGTAGCTAGCTGGGACTACAGGCGCTCGCCTGGCGAATTTTTTGTATTTTTAGTAGAGACAGGGTTTCACCATGTTAGCCAGGATGGTCTAAATCTCCTGATCTCGTGATCCGCCTGCCTCAGCCTCCCAAAGTACTGGGATTACAGGCGTGAGCCACCGTGCCCGGCCAGACACATTTTGTTCTAAGGAAAAAAAAAAAAAAGCATTAAATTTGTTTTGGGGAAATCAGGGAAGGCTTTAGAAAGGGGGTGACATTTGAACTGACGTTGAATCACTGTAAAAAATGAGAATAAGGTTGCAAAATGAAGAACATCTGAAGCAGAGGAAGTGTCATAAAACCATACAGCATGGTTAGGCTACAGTACAGGGTAAGGAGTGGGAGGGAGAACCGTAAATGCGGTTAGAAAACAGATTGGAAAAGGCCAGGCACAGTGACTCACGTCTGTAATCCCAGCACTTTGGGAGAGTGAGGTGGGCAGATGACCTGAGGTCAGTAGTTCAAGACCAGCCTAGCCAACATAATGAAACCCCAGTTCTACTAAAAATACAAAATTAGCTGGGCATGGTAGTGCCTGCCTCTAATCCCAGGTACTCAGGAGGCTGAGGCTGAGACTGAGACAGAAGAATTTCTTAAACCTGGGAGGCGGAGGTTGTAGTGGATGGAGATCGCACCATTGCACTCCAGCCTGGGTGACGAGAGCGAAACTCCATCTCATAAAAAAAAATAAAAGAAAATAGACTGGAAGAAATTGATGAAGGACCGTATGTACTATAGAAAAGAGTTTAGATATTATTCTTGGTCATCAAAGGTTTATGAGCAGAAAAATAACAAATACCAGATCTTTGTTTAGATCAGCAGTTCTCAAAGTATAATTCATGGAACTGTAAAGTAACAATTCTTCAAATAAATTCTAAGACATAATTTGCCTTTTTAAATGTGTTTACTTGAACTCGGATGCATGACCCTGAGAGTAAGGGTGTCCTTAAATTTTGTACCCCAGGCACCTGCCTCACTTGTCTTACTTGTCCTGCAAAATTGAACTGGTGATGAAAAGTCAACGATGGGTAAAACTGCTAGTACATTAGCATGAGTCAAGACAATGACACCAAACTGTACTAGCAGTCATTGGATTCTTCACTTCCACATCCTTACAGTAAAAATAAGGCAAATTTCTTTTAAACATTATAGCAGGTATGATGGTTGTCTCTAGTAAAGCAATTTGTGAGAACCGGCCCCTTTTGTAATGAAACACCACTTTTACTTGAAAGAGCCACACACAAACTTATAGTTATTTAGATGGGTACCTGGCAGACATTTTCTTTAAAATGAACTGAGTCTGTCAAGATCAAGGAAGAAAATGAAAGTATTTGCTGCCAGTGATAAAATTTGAGCTTTCAAGTACATATTGAAATTTTTTTAAATGTGTGTCTGCTACTGTGAGCCTGGCAAATTTCACAATAAAGACTTTTCTATGAGAATGGTGGTGATATTAACAAATGAGTTTTTTTGTATTATGCAATAAAATGGATCATGATATGGATATGATACGCATAGCTCAGTGAACAAGTATTTTCCAAACAACCAATGTACGATATAAAATTATGCATAAAAGATCCATTCAAAATGTTAAGATATACCAATAGATTTTCACATAACAGAGCATGCAAAGTTCAGATTTTACACCACAACTAAACTTTCAGAAAGTTTTAGTGTAGTATTAAAAAAAGGTATCCACAATTTTCCGAGAAGACTATTAAAATACTCCTCCCCTTTTCAATTACACATCTGGGTGAAGCCAGGTTTTCTTCATACTCTTCAATCGAACAGCATTTCACAATAGACAACGGAGAATAAGTTGTCTTCTATTAACTGAACTTTTTCTTGTTGTGGGAAATATAATTATTTTTCACAAAGTGTGTATTAGCTCAGGCTGCCATAACAAAATACCATTGACTGTGTGGCTTAACATAAATTTATTTTCTCACAATTCTGGAAGCTAGAAGTTTGAGATCAGGGTACCTGCAGGGTGCCAGCACGGCTGAGTACTGGTGAGGCTGAATTCTTGCTGTGTTCTCACAAGAGAGAGAGCGCTCTGGTATCTCTTATTATTATAAGGCCTTCCTGTCTTATCAGATCAGGTTTCTACTCATAGTTTATCTTAATTACTACCTGAAGCCCTATTTTCAATAGTCATATGGGGAATTAGGGGTTCAAACTTAGAAGGAGGAGGTTACAGTGAGCCGACATGGTGCCACTGCACTTCAGCCTGGGCAACAGAGCGAGACTCCATCTCAAAATAAGTAAGTAAAAATACATTAATTCTCCCCCAAAAGTCTTAACTCATTCCAGCATCAATTCTAAAATCTAAAGGCCAAAGTTTCTTCTGAATATTATCTGAATTAGACATAGGGGAGGGGAGGCTCAAGGTACAATTCATTCTTAGACTCAGTTCCTCTCCAGAAGTGAACCTATGGAACCAGACAAGTTATACGTTCCCAATATATTGTATGATGGTGGGCAGACATAGGATAGACATTCCCATTCTCAAATGAAAAAAATCAAAAGGAAGGAAGGGGTAATAGTTACCAAGTCCAAAATCTAGCAACGCAAATTCTATTACATCTTAAAGTTTAAATGCCAGGCACAGTGGCACATGCCTGTAATCCCAGCTACTCAGGAGGCTGTGGCAGGAGGATCACTTGAGCCCAGGAGTTCAAGACCCCAGCCTGGGGAATATAGTGAGGCCTTGTCTCTCTTAAAAAAAAAAAAAAAAGCCCAGGCAAGGTGGCTCACACCTGTAATCCCAGCACTGTGGGAGGCTGAGGCAGGTGGATCACCTAAGGTCAGGTATTCAAGACCAGCCTGGCCAACATGGTGAAACTCCCATCTCTACTAATAATAGAAAAAAATTAGCTGGGCGTGGTGGTGCATGCCTGTAATCCCCACTACTCGGAGGCTGAAGCAGGAGAATCACTTGAACCTAGGAGGCAGAGGTTGCAGTGAGTCAAGATCACGCCATTGCATTCCAGCCTGGGTAGCAAGAGTAAAACTCCGGCTCCAAAAAACAAACAAACAACAAAAAAACGCCGGGCGCGGTAGCTCACACCTATAATTCCAGCACTTTGGGAGACCAAGGTGGGTGGATCAAGAGATGAGGAGTTCAAGACTAGCCTGGCCAAGATAGTGAAACCTCATCTCTATTAAAAACTCCAAAAAGATTAGCTGGGTGTAGTGGCAGGTGCCTGTAATCCCAGCTACTTGGGAGGCTGAGGCAGGAGAATCACCTGAACCCAGGCAGCAGAGGTTGCAGTGAGCCGAGATTGTGCTCCCGCACTCCAGCCTGGGCGACAGAATGAGACTCCGTCTCAGAAAAAAAAAAAAAAAGGCCAGGTGCAGTGGCTCATGCCTGTAATCCCAGCACTTTTGGAGGCTGAGACAGGTGGATCGCCTGAGGTTGGGAGTTCCAGACCAGCCTGACCAACATGGAGAAAACCCATCTCTACTAAAAATACAAAATTAGCCGGGTGTGGTGGCACACGCCTGTAATCCCAGCTACTCGGGAGGCTGAGGTAGGAGAATCACTTGAACCTGGGAGGCAGAGGTTTCAGTGAGTCGAGATCGCGCCATTGCACTCCAGCCTGGGAAACAGAGCAAGACGACATCTCAAAACAAAAACAAAAACAAAAACAAAAACAAAAAAAGAGAGAAAAAGCGTGAGAATTATTTTTGATACTCTGCCCTCCAGGCCCACTGGGATGGCAGTGTCACCCCCATAGCTCTGTGGTACAGCCCCACCCATGCAGCTCTCTGTGAGGGTGGCCTGGCCCCAGAAACTGGAAAGGCAGCCTCATCCTTTGAAATCAAGGAGGAAATAGCCTTCCCCTCTGGGCCCGTATTAGGAGTGGCAGTCCTGGGTTTGGTCATTCTTCCTTTTATTTGAAGTCAGTACATGTTCACAATTGAATAGCTCTATGGTTTGGTCCTGTAGAATCCAAAAAGTCTAACGGCCTTCCTTCATTCTGTCCCACCTTCCCTGTCCCTTTTAGTTCAAACTGGTAGTGTGTTTGCTCGTATAAACTCAACTCTGTTTCTGGTTTCTACTAAAATGACTAAGTCCATGAAGTGCACACATGATATCAAATAGTTGTTCAACCACACCCCTACTGTTGTCTTCAGAACAAGTTTTCTCATGTATTTATAATATGGATAGGCTGAGAATTTCCAAATCTTCAAGTTGTGCTTCCTTTTTGCTTAACAAGTGCTTCTTCTGTTCATCTCTTTCCTTTCACATTTCACTATAAGCGGTCAGAAGAAACCAAGTTGTGCCACTTTGCTTAGACGTCTCCTTAGCTAAATATCCAATGTCATTGCTCTGAAGTTCTACTCTCCCCAAAATGCTAGAATATAGTTCAGCCAGTTCTTTTCCACTTCATACAAGGACCACCTTTCCTCCAGTTCCCAACCACATATTCCTCATTTCCATTTGAGACCTCACCAAACTGTCCTTATCCATATTTCAAGCTTGCACCTCAAAACTCTTTCAGCCTCATTACCCAGCTCCAAAGCTGCTTCCACATATTTAGGTGTTTGTTATAGTGGCACCCCACTTCTTCATACCAAAATCTGAGTTAGTCAGCTCAGGTTGCCATAACAAAATATCATATGCTGAGTGGCTTAACAACAGAAATTTATTTTCTCACAATGTGAAGGTTGGAAGTCCAAGATCAAGGTACCAGAATGGTTGGGCTCTGGTGAGGGCTCTCCTCCTGACCTTCAGAGAGCAGTCTTCTCACTGTGTCTTCGCATGGCAGAGAGACAGCAATCCCTCTCTTCCTCTTCGTACAAAGCCCACTAATACTATCAGATGAGGATTCCCTCATTTAACCTTGATCATCTCCTAAAAATCCTAGCTCCTAATACAGTTACATTAGAGGTTAGTTTCAACATATGAATTCCGGGGGACACATTTCAGTCTACAACATGTTAACATGTAATGGATTTACTGCTATTAAAAAGTATTTTTAAATTTCCTGCTTTAATTTCTAATATGATAAATATTGATGGATATAATCCACATTTAAACACAGGCTCTTTGAGGTCCTGGATAATTTTTTTTTTTTTTGAGACAGAGTCTCCCTCTGTCGCCCAGGCTGAGTGCAGTGGCGCAATCTCAGCTCACTTCAAGCTCTGCCTCCCGGGTTCATGCCATTCTCTTGCCTCAGCCTCCTGAGTAGCTGGGACTACAGGTACCTGGCACCACGCCCAGCTAATTTTTTGTATTTTTAGTAGAGATGGGGTTTCACCATAGTCTCGATCTCCTGACCTCATGATCTGCCCACCTTGGCCTCCCAAAGTGTTGGGATTACAGGCATGAGCCACCGCGCCAGGCCTGGATAATTTTTTAAGAATGTAAAGAATTCCTTAGTCTAAAAAGTTTGAGAACCACTTTTTCTTTTTACATAGTTAAGGAGAGAGGATGTACTAGAAGGGGAAGTATAAGAGGAAGGGAAACCACTTAGGATACTACAGCAATAGCCCAGGGAAGAGATGTTTAAGGGCCTAGATATGGGGCTATGAATGTTGAAAGAAAAGATAGAATGGGCTGGGCCTGGTGGCTCATGCCTGTAATTCTAGCACTTTGGGAGGCCGAGGTGGATGAATCATCTGAGGTCAGGGGTTCGAGACCAGTCTGGCCAACAGTAGCGAAAACCCGTTTCTATTAAAAATACAAAAATTACTCTGGCATGGTGGCAGGCACCTGTAATCCCAGCTACTCGGGAGGCTGGGGCAGAAGAATTGCTTGAACCCCAGAGGTGGAGGTTGCAGTGAGCCAAGATGACGCCATTGCACGCCAGCCTGGGCAAGAAGAGTAAAATTTCATCTAAAAAAAAAAAGAAGGCAGAATGGAGTCAAGATAATTTTTAAGGGGGAATTAATACAATTTGGGGTTGATTGGAGAAAATGGGAAACATAAATGATATAAACTAAAAAGAAACCCAAAGATTTCTAAAATGGGAATTGGACTCCATTAAAAGATTTTAGAATTATAGAGGAAGAACTATGGAAGAAGACAATTAGTTTCATTTTGGACAGAGTGAGTTCAGGGTGCTTAGGGCCATTAAAGTTGGAAAATTCTAGCACAGAGTTAGAAATGTAGTTCTAGAGTTTAAAAGAGAGCTTGGGGGTAAAAATTTAAAATTGGTTCCCCCCAGCATATATGTCTGTGGTAGCTAATATTATTGAATAAGATGAAGTTATCCAGGGAAAAAAATATTGAACAAAAGGATGCATTAATTCACTTAAAAAAATTTTTTCCCCCTTAGAGACAGGGTCTTGCTCTGTCACCCAGCTCACTGCAGTCTCAAACTCCTGGGCTCAAGTGATCCTCCTGCCTCAGCCTCCCAAGTAGCTGGAACTACATGTGCATATTACTGTGCCCAATTGATTTTTTTAATTTTTTGTAGAGATGGGGGTCTTGCTATGCTGCCCAGGCTGGTCTCAAACTCCTTGTCTCAAGTGATTTCCTTACCTCAGCCTCCTAAAGCACTGGAATTACAGGTTTGGGCCACTATGCCCAGCTTTTAACTCACTTTGAGATCCAACTCAAGTATTTCCTCTGCAAAATATTTTGCGGCCCTCCCTCCAAGAATAACTGACCACTCTTTCTTTTCTGTCACCATAGTATCTTCTATAAGATACCATGTATCTTTATAGAGTATCATATATAAGACACTCTATAAAAGCAGTTAACCATATTCTTTTACTGTCTATTTATGTCTGTATCCTCTACCAAGATGAAATGTTCTTAAGGTTATCTTCACTCTCATTACTAATGGCATACTCAGTCTTACAATGGAAAATAAAATCACATCATTTGCTATTGTTATAATTATTCATATATTGAAGTCAGCTTCATGAGGACGTATCTGTATCATATTCATCTTAATATGTCTTACTCTTAGGGGTTCTGTAACTATTTTACAAAAAAAAAAAAGAAGAGGAAAGGAAATGACTCTTCCTTCTTGTACTCTTGAATGGCTGCCAACCCTACCCCACTATACCTGTCAGGCTTCAGGACTCCACTTAAATGGTGCTTCCTCAGGGACTTTGACCAAATCTAAAAAGTGCCACCAAGTGCACTCAGGCAGTATTTTTCTACTAAACTATCATAACTCTAGTGGTTAAGTTATTGAACAAATAAGATATTTGGAATATTATGGAATTAACTCATCTCTATTATTACTATATAGTTATTACCTATCCCAGTGAAAGGAACAATAATCCAAAAGTATTCATTTTTGCCAGGCGCGGTGGCTCACACCTGTAATCCCAATACTTTGGGAGGCTGAGGTGGGAGGATCACTTGAGCCCAGGAGTTCGAGCCCAGCCTGGGCAACATAGTGAGACCTCATCTCTATTAAAATAATAATAATAATAATTTTATTTGGCTTTATAAATTTTCCTTTCCTAATTATATATCATTAAAAATACTCGCTTTCTAGCTGGCCAGTCTCGGTGGCTCAAGCCTGTAATCCTAGCACTTTGGGAAGCCGAGGCAGGCAGATCACCTGAGGTCGGGAGTTCAAGACCAGCCTGGCCAACATGGTGAAACCCCATGTCTACTAAAAATACAAAAATTAGTTGGGTGCAGTGGCACATGCCTGTAATTTCAGCTACTTGGGAGGCTGAGGAAGCAGAATCGCTTGAACCCAGGAGGCAGAGGCTGCAGTGAGCTGAGATTGCACCACTGCACTCTAGCCTGGGCTACAGAGAGGCTTTGTCTCAAAAAAAAGGCCGGGTATGGTGGCTCCCGCCTGTAATCCCAGCACTTTAAGAGGCCAAAGTGGGTGGATCATGAGGTCAAGAGATTGAGACCATCCTGGCCAATATGGTGAAACCCCATCTCTACTAAAAATACAAAATATCAGCCAGGCATGGTGGTGCATGCCTGTAGTCCCAGCTACTCGGGAGGCTGAGGCAGGAGAATCACTTGAACCTGGGAAGCAGAGGTTGCAGTGAGCTGAGATCGCGCCACTGCACTCCAGCCTGGCAACAGAGCAAGATTCTGTCTCTAAATAAATAAATAAATTAATTAATTCACTAGTACTCGATACAAATAGAGGAACAGTCTACAGTAAAAGTATGACAATGGAATACCCATCCATGAAGAGCTGAGACTTTGATGCCTTTTTAGGTATATTGAAAAAAAATTTTTTTTCCTACTTTTCTCTCTTGGCAGAGATGGCTGTTTCTGTTCTCTCCTTTATTAGTCATAAGATTCCCTGATTTGCTGGGCACATATATATATATATACACACTGAGAAAATGTTGAAAATTTCTAGCCTTCTTTATAGCTAGTAATGGCCATATGAAACAGATCTGACCAGAAGGAAGTAAGGGGAAATAGTATGTAACATTTCTGAGAACAGTCCTTGGCTTTTGTGGGGTGGAGTAGAGGGAAGAAGTGACCTTACCCTGGATTTCTTTCCTTCCTGCTGATTGGAATGTGGATATGATGGCTGAAGCAAGAGCAACAGTCTTACACTACACAGTAAAAACTACATTTGGAGATGGCAGGCTAACAAAATAGAAGGGGTCTGGATATCTGATGCTTATTGTTTTCCATACTAGCCATGGACTGCCTATATTAACATAAAATACAAATTTCTGTGTCTTGGTCCATTTGGACTGCTACAACAAAATATCACAAACTGGGTAGATTATAAAGAGCATAAATTTATTTTTCACAGTTCTGGAGGCTGGGAAGTCTATGACCAAGGTACCAACAGATTTGGTATCTGGTGAGGGTCTGCTTTCTGGTTTATAGATGGCGCCTTCTCATGGTGTCCTCACATGGTAGAAGTGGCAAGCAGCTCTCTGGGGTCTCTTCATAAGAGCATTAATCACATCCATGAGGACACTGCCCTCATGACCTGATCACGTCCCAAAGACCCTACCTTGTAACATCACATTGGTGATTAGAATTTTGGGGGAAACACAAACATGCATACCACAGCACTCAGCTGTTCTGAGTTTTCTATCTCCCAGAGCCAAACTCAATCTTAAATACACAGCTCTGAAAACACATCAGAAAAGCAGTCACCTGACAAATTCTGTCTGCTGGTTTCACTTTCTCTGTTCCTCGAAGGAGACCCTGGTTCTGAAATGCTGCTCTCTGTTCCTCCCATCAGTGGTTGCAAATGGCTTACAGATACTTGCTCAATAAAAGATGTGCCATGCTTATGGAAGTACCACCATTCAAATACCTATGACAAACAGAAAATATTCTCCACTTAGAATTGATCAGCAGACACACAAGCTCAAATTAAAACATTCTCTCAAGATGTCCTGTTCAATTCAGCATTTTAAATGCACTCTCCTTTCAAAAAGAAAAAAACATACAAACACAAGATTCAACAATAACACGTCACGTAAAAGTGAAATACCTTTTTTATAGTTTTGTCATAAAATTTAGACAAGCTTAAGCAAAACTAGGCATATGTAATAAGGCATTAAAAAACAGTAAGAAGCATTTTAATCTATAAGTAATTTAACTATGTTAAGTTACATTGTCATTTTATTCTATCTGCAGCATAAACAGTTTTCAAATGATAAGCATAGTGGATGAACAGACTAGACTAGGATCAGCATGCCCATGTTTGACTCCCAAATCAGTCATTTATTAGCTGTGTGCTGTGGGCAAGTCACTTAATCTCTAACATCTCAGAGCCTCAGCTAAATGTGGTTAACAAGAATTATAAGTGCTTTCTGAAGCAAAAAGTACTACTCTGGTATTTGGCAAAATTATTAATAAAGGTTAAGAGTCAGGTTGATTCCCATTTTGAACCATTTAAAAGTCAGGATATTCATTTATTTCTGTTTCCATGGTTTATCACTGTTATAAAAAGAGAAACCAGGCCAGACACGGTGGCTCACATCTGTAATTCCAGCACTTTGGGAGGCCGAGAAGTCCCAAAAGAGGGATCCTCAAGAAGGATCGCTTGAGCCCAAGAATTCTAGACTAGCCCGGACAAAATAGTGAGACCTCATCTCTACAGAAAAATGTAAAAATAAAATATTAGCTGGGTAAGGTAGTGCATGCCTATAGTTCTAGCTACTCAGAAAGTTGAAGTGGGAGGATCTCTTGAGCCTGGGGAGGTCGAGGTTGCAGTGAGCTGAGACTGCACCACAGAACTCCAGTCTGGGCAATAGACTGAGACCCTATCTCAAAAGAAAGAAAAGAAACAAAAAAAAAAGTCAACTGACAGACTAGTCTTCTGCCAAATGTAGTGGATACACTTATTACTTTAAAGAATAAACAAAACATATCCACAACTAAGAGATTTTAATCTTTTTATTTCCTATTGTTTTAAAAAATTTTTTGAGATAGGATCCCACTCTGTCACCAGGCTGGAGTGTAGTGGCATGATCACAGCTAACTGCAACCTTGACCTCCCTGGGCTCAGGTGATCATCCCACCTCAACATCCCAAGCAGCTAGGACTACAAGCATGTGCCACCATGCCCAGCTAATTTTGATATTTTTTGTAGAGACAAGGTGTCACCATGTTGCCCAGGCTGGTCTCAAACTCCTGGGCTCAAGCGCTCTGCCTTCCTCAGTCTCACAAAGTGTTAGGATTATAGGTGTGAGCTACCATGACCAGCCAGATTATAATATTTTTGAAAACTATTTTACGACGACCACAAACAGAACACATCACAAAAAAATCAGCTTTTTCAACTCTGTAGGAATGCTATTTTTTTGCTTCAGTAAATAACAGAACAAACATGCTACATAGGTGCCAAAAGTATAGTCCATGTTGTGGCCCACTGACTACATGCCACAACGTTTACAGGAAAGTGTGAGAAAATCAAGGTGCAGCATTTTTTTCTATCATGCCACTAATGTTTTATGCTCAATCTAAAATGGCATCTCTTTCTGCTCACTCTTAATAAGTTAGCAAGAATTACCACCAAATGAGGCCATGGTTTGACTTCTACTATATGTTTTACTAAGAAGTGAGATAAAACTTCTTTACACAAGCAGAAATTGTTCATGTGACAGAAAAGACAAGGTTTATATTGAATAAATCTTGGTTAGGAAAATTGGATAGGGCCAGGCATGGTGGTTCACGCCTATAATCCCAACACTTTGGGAGGCCAAGGTGGGAAGATCACTTGAGGCTGGGAATTCAAGACTAACCTGGACAACATAGTGAGACCCCGTCTCTACAAAACATAAAAAAATGAGCCAGGTGTGAGGGTGTGTGCCTGCAGTCCCAGCTACTTGGGAGGCTAAAGTGGGAGGATCGCTTGAGCTCAGCAGGTCGAGGCTGCAGTGAGCTGTGATTGTACCACTGCACTCCAGCCTGGGTGACAGAGTAAAACCCTGTTCAAAAAAAAAGAAAAGATAAATATAATCAAGGGCAACAACAACACACTTTCCTTCACTATACAAAGTGCAGGTGGGTTTTCTAATGAATGAGTATGAAGTTAGTGGCTTTTTCAACTTTTAAGTCAACTTTTTAACACACATGAACAATGATAATAATAACTGCAAATACTTATTGAAAGCTTTCTATGAGCCTCGCATTATGCCAAGTCCTTGACATGCATTATGTCATTTAATTTTTGTAACAACTGATTTTAGAGATGAGGACACATTCCAAATTTAAATAACAGTTCACACCACCAGTAAGTGGCAGAGCTAGGATTCTTAATCAGGTTTGCCTGACTTCGGAGCTTCCAACCATTACACTAGACAGTTTCATAAATATATCTCTTTATATATGTATATGTGATTATATGTATATACAAGTGTGTTAAGTCCAGGTGGTAAAAGAAATTATAAACACAACAACCTTTGCTAATAAAAACCCATCAATATTGCAAGGGTAATAATACAGTTTAATCTTTAAAATGTTACTTGAATTTCCTAATTTGTGTATATTTAAAACACTGCTTTATAAAGAATAACAAAAGGTTTTGTTGAGTTTTTGTTGTTGTTATTGAGACAAGGTCCACTCTGTTGCCCGGGCTAGAGTGCAGTGGCATGATCACAGCTCACTGCAGCCTCGATTTCCTGGGCTCAAGCAATCCTACCACCTCAGTCTCTGAAGTAGCTGGGACTACAGGAATGCGCCAACACAATGTGCTAATTTTTAAATTTTGTACAGAGACCAGATCTTGTTCATTTGTCCAGGCTGGTCTTGAACTCCTGGGTACAAGCAATCCTCCTGCCTCAGGCTCCCAAAGTGTTGGTAGTACAGACACGAGACACCATACCTGGCCACAAAAAGTTTTTTACAAGGTTTTAGACATCATATATATAAGTAAGTTATCCCCCTCTTATAAATGAGGAAATTATAGCTTAGACTGTTTATGTAGCTTGCCCAAAATTATCAGCTAGTAAGTGGCAGAGTTAAGATTCAAAATTTTATCTTCTGTTCCCAAACCAGTGCTTTTTCCACTACATCAGCTGTTTAATATTGATAGTTTCTTTAAAACAAACAGACAAACAAAAAAACCATATTAAATAGAGACAGAGTCTTGTTGTTGCCCAGGCTGGTCTCAAACTTCTGGCATTAAGGGATTCTCCCACTCCATCCGCCCAAAGTGTTGGGATTACAGGTGTAAACCACTGTGCCTGGCTTAAAGATAGTTTATTATCTTTACTTAGACCTTTGTATGCTATGGACTAAATATGCTAAAATATGTTTATGTTAAATTATGAGGCTTATATTAACATGTAGTTTTAATCCTGAATTCCTCAATAGTTTCTATTTTTTAAGCCAAGAGAAAAATCTCGTTCTTGTTTGGCATTTCACTTTAACAAAATGGTCTGTATTAGTCCCTATTTAAAAAAATAGATCCAATACAAATGCTATTTCTACTGCAGCTGGAGAGCACCACCTAGAGATAAAAAAAAAAGAACAGGCTGGGCATGGTGGTTCATGCCTGGAACCTTAGCACTTTGGGAGGCCAAGGAGAGTGGATCGTTTGTGCCCAGGGGTCTGAGACCACCATGAACAACACAGTGAGACTTTGTCTCTACAAAAAATAAATAAAAATTTAAAGACAATAGAAAAATCTATTGGCTATGCATGGCATAAAACTTCTTAAGATTTTTATCTGCAGCAGTATTGTTCCAAAGTGTACACTAGGAAACGTGACATCCTAGGGATGTTAATGTGAATTATAAAAAATATTTTAATTTCCTTAAATTAAAAATATCTTCTTCAAGGAAAAGTTGAATTAAACAGTTTTGGTGTTTTTGCTTTTGTTTTTTGAAACACAGTCTTGTTCTGTCACCCAGGTTAAAGTGCAGTGGCACCATCTTGGCTCACTGTAACCTCTCCCTCCAGGGTTCAAGTAATCCTCCCATCTTGGCCTCTCCAGTAGCTGGGACTATAGGTGCATGCTACACACGGCTAATTTTTGTATTTTTTTGAAAAGACAGGATTTTGCTATGTTTCCCAGGCTGGTCTTGAACTCCATCAGCCCACCTCGGTCTCCCAAAGTGCTAGAATTATAGGCATGAACTCCTATGTCAGGTCAAACAGGTTTCTTAACTGTGAGAATTCTCAGAATAATAATAGCCAAAATTCATTAAGTGTACACTCTGAACCAGCTACCATGTTATAAACTTACAACATTATCTGATTTAGTCTTCATAATCCTATAAAGTTCATGCTGTTATTAACCTCAGTTAACAGATGAGGAAATGGGCTTGAAAAACCTATAGGTTGAATTTATGACACAGAATTTTAGTCTTCCCAGTGTTGCCAATATTAAAATACTGTAGTCAGACACGGTTGCACATGCCTGTAATCCCAGCTATTAGGGAGGCTGAGATGGGAGGACGGCTTGAGCCCAGGAGTTAAGGCCACAGTGTGTTATAATGGTGCCTATGAGTAGTGACTGCACTCTGGCCTGGGCAACGTAGTGAGACTCCATCTCAATTTTTTTTTAATGGGCAAGTTTTATATAAAAACTGTATATCCAGGTTCTATTTATTTATTCATTCATTTTTGAGACAGGGTTTCTCTCTGTCATCCAGGTTGGAGTGCAGTGGCAGGATCTTGGTTCACTGCAACCTCCACCTCCCGAGTTCAAGAGATCCTTTTTTTTTTTTTTTT
>NW_012106919.1:1817220-1828220 GCF_000951045.1 Mandrillus leucophaeus
CCCGCCTCGGCCTCCCAAAGTGCTGGGATTACAAGAATGAGCCACCGTGCTATGCCTCAGCCTCCCAAGTAGCTGGGACTACAGGCACACACCACGATACTGTTACTTTTTATATTTTAGTAGACGGAGTTTCACCATGTTGGCCAGGCTGTTCATGAACTCCTGGCCTCAAGTGATCTGCCTGCTTCAGGCTCCCAAAGTGCTGGGATTATAGGCGTGAGCCACCACGCCCGATCTATCTGGGTTCTCTTTAAATCATTTGAAAAATTGAAAAACCTGGTAATACTAGTTGCAAGTCTATATGGCAACAATTAGTTTTAGCGTTTTAATTTTTTTATTTTTCATTTTTTTTTGAGACGGAGTTTCACTTTTGTTGCCCAGGCTGGAGTGCAATGGCGCAATCTGGGCTCAATGCAACCTCCGTCTCCTGGGTTCAAGCAATTCTCCTGCCTCAGCCTCCTGAGTAGCTGGGATTACAGGCATGCGCCACCACCCCGGCTAATTTTTTGCATTTTTAGTAGAGACGGGGTTTCTCCATGTTGGTCGGGCTGGTCTCGAACTCCCGACCTCAGGTGATCCACCCGCCTTGGCCTCCCGAAGTGCTGGGATTACGGGCTTGAGCCACTGTGCCTGGCCTTAGCCTCTTTTAGAAGGGGCATGCACTGTCCAGGCTACCCAGTCCTCAAAGAAACAAGAATTTAATTATTAAACTCTATCCATTTCACTCATTTTTGTTACCAACTTGGGCTCTGCAGGCATTTAATTTCCAGTACACCCCAAGCCCTCCCTGACTACAGTTTACAATAAGCCTTTAATATGTAAATAAATACTGTCAATCTCTAAAAGTAGATTGGGAGATGCAGTGTTCCCCAAACTTGTTTGAATAGGTAATCTTTTCAAATGCTGAATACATTTTAGAAATGCTGATCCATAGGTAATAATAATTTATAAATATTATAACCATATAAAGGATCTTTAGGCCAGGGTGGTGCCTGATGCCTGTAATCCCAGCACTTTCAGAGGCCAAGTCAGGCGGATCACCTGAGGTCAGGAGTTTGAGACCAGCCTGACCAATGTGGTGAAACACCGTCTCTACTAAAAATACAAAAATTATCCGAGCATGGTGGCCGGCACCTGTAATCCCAGCTACTCGGGAGGCTGAGACAGGAGAATTAGTTGAACCTGGGAGGTGGAGGTTGCATGAGCCGAGATCATGCCACTGTACTCTAGCCTGGGCGACGGAGCAAGACTCCGTCTCAAAAAAGGAAAAGAAAAAAAAAAAAAATCTTTAGATAAATACCAAAACATGAAGGAAGGAAATGGAAACTACTTACAAATATTAGTCCTGATATCAATGAAGATGTCCCTGTAAGTGCCACATAGAATTTGGGTGTCAATGAATTTAAAAATACAGTCACTGTCAAAAGAACAAGAATCAAAGTTTTAAAAAATGCAAATTTAATGTACTTAGGTTACAAATATGCGAGTATCTTTATGAGTGATTTGACTTAAGTCATATTAATATCTAGTGTGAAATTCACTTGAAAAAGTTTTAATTTGTATACATAATATACATAATGGCTTATAACTATTCGCAACAAATCAAAATGAGGTAATTCAGCTTGCTTTAAAGAATAAAACTAAAGCACTTATAAGTCATAATTTAGACAAGAACTTTTGCAAGTCTGTAAGAATAAGAAGATAAACAAACATGCTTTTACAAAGGAGGTTCAAAACGACTCCATAATTATTTTGGTAGGATACAAAACCACTGTCTCAAATTAGAGGGAAGGAAACAGTGTATGTATTTGGCATATCAGCTAGAGAGGCAAAATGGCTCAAAGAGAACAGCAACAAACAGAAATCTCCCTGACTTACTGAAATCCTGGAGCAGATTGTTCACTTCAAATAATTATCTCATAAGTACGGTGGGTTTTAGAAAGAAATAAAAAATCTGGCCAGGTAGGATGGCTCACTCCCATAATCAGAGTTTTGGGAAGCTAAGGCAGGAGGATCGCTGGTAGCCAGGAGTTCAAGACCAGCCTAGGCAAATAAAATAGACCCAGTCTCTATGCAAAATTTAAAACTCAGCTGGTCATGGTGGTGCACGCCTGTAGTTCCAGCTACTTGGAAGGCTGAGGCCAGAGGATCGCTTGAGCAAAAGAGTTCAAGGCTGCAGTGATCCTGCCACTGCACTCCAGCGTGGGTGACAGAGGGAGACTCTGTCTCACAAAAAATAAAAAAGAAAAAGTAAAAAAGCAAAATCTATAGTAATCAACTATTCTCATCTACATGTATATGGTTAACATGTAGAAAAATAAATGACAAGTCGGCCGGGCGTGGTGGCTCACGCCTGTAATCCCACCACTTTGGGAGGCCGAGGCAGGCGGATCACGAGGTCAGGAGATGGAGACCATTCTGGCTAACACGGTGAAACCCCATCTCTACTAAAAACACACACACACACAAATCAGCCAGGTGAGGTGGCGGCCGCCTGTAGTCCCAGCTACTTGAGAGGCTGAGGCAGGAGAATGGCATGAACCCGGGAAGCGGACCTTGCAGTGAGCCGAGATCGCACCACTGCACTCCAGTCTGGGCGACAGAGCGAGACTCCGTCTCAAAAAAATAAATAAATAAATAAATGACAAGTCAATCAGTAACACTGTGCATAGAAACCGCCGTTAAACACTTCATTCACCTGTTACAGAGATGCCAACTTAGCTCTTCAGTTTAGCTTATTTTAGTGTGCTAGTTATATTTGAACTTGATACCTTATCCTCCAAAAAAGTCAAAATATTTCCGAACTTTACCTCACAGTCTTTCATGCTATCTCTGAACAGGAAAGGGGACATTTGCTGCCTTCTGCTACAGAAAAATCAACCACTGTACTGAATCATATAACAGAAATACTTCTATCTTGTTCTGAGGTTGCTGCTCAGAGCTTGAGTGAAATATAATCACATGGTAAGGGGATCTGGGCCCTAAACACTTTATCCCGTCTACAACTAAAGAATAGTACAGTATATGAGAATCCATCAGGATCATCACTTCTTACATGTGTTAGTATTTTCAGCACAGACTACATAGCAAGTGTTCTACAGATGTCGAAAGAACTAGCAAACGGACAGTTGTTTGTGGCGCTCTCTCACTTCCTGTACTACATTACTCAAGATAAGCCTAAAAGAACAGACAAAAATATCACAACTATTTCTTAACAGAACTATTTTAAAACAAGAGAATCGTCAATTAAAATCATGCCATTTTCTTTCTCTGAAATCTTTAAATTACAGATGTGCTCATCTTTGTTGCCTGGATATGAGTTCTCTCAGCTGGGCGGCGAGAGACTCAAAGCAGTGACTTTATGGGATCCTACCAGAGGTGGGGGAGCCAATATAAATTACGTATCCTAATCTGAGAATGCACCCTTCTGTCCTAACACCTGAAGCTTATAGCTTGTCAGGTGGCTTTTCCACGGAAAAACAAGGACATAAGAGAAAGGACGGACCTTAAGAGTTCTAGGGAGGAGCCGGTAGAGGCAGCAGGCTTGACAATCAACTGCAAGGTTGCAGTCCAAAAGAAAAAGAACCCACTTGATCGCTCATCATCGACTCTTCAGAGGCCCTCTAGGACTACCGAGAATCTCTTGCCCTTTGGCTCTTGCCCCCGACATCTCTCCTGGCCCCCCGCCCTGCCCCAGGAGGTCTGGTCCTCTCACCCGCTGCCAAATTCTCACACAGCCTCAAAGGGATCCTCAGAGCGTAAAGCAGCCCCAGCCCCGCCACGAACCACACCGAGGCCCTAGTCCCCGCCAGCCCGGCTCGCAGTCGCTCCCTCCAGCCCAGCGTCGGGTTTAGGCCCGGGACAGGTGCAGGAGACGGTCTAGCAGCCGCGGCTTCACCCGGGCCGCCACCGTCCGCCATCTTGCCGCTATCGCAGGAGCCAGGAGCTGGGAGGGGAGAAGGACAGGAAACCGGGAGTCGGGAATCCTGGGATAGTGGCGGACCTGAAGTTGGCCTCTCTGAAGGCTGAGTCCTGGGGAACCGGGACCGAGAAGATTTCGAAGGTGGAGGAGCGTGTCTCAAGATTGAGGACACCTATTCCTTCGTGGGGCAGGGAAGGGGCGGACAGCAGCGCCTGTTCTGGAGGAACTGGACTAAGATGTGACCCCAAAGTGAAGTGTTAAACCGCTTCCAAACGAAATGAGGGTCACCTTTCACACCCCCGCCCCCCGGGGTTGGAAAAGCCACCGATGGTTCCAGCGGCCGAGCAGCTCTTAGAGCTTTGGATTCGGCTGTCGTGGAGATAACGGGTACCAGAAAAACTGCAACAGCAACTTGGTCGGATGGAGGCCAGGAGCCAAGAATAATCGAAACACGCTGCCAGCACCCATTAGATGGATGGGAAATGAGTGTAACTCATTGGGAAAGATATTAGACTTTAAATCACCGAAGGCAAAGCCTACTTCCTGGGACGCGGACGCGGGCGCGGGCGCTGGCACTAGGAGACGTCACTCCCGCGCATAACTGACATGGCGCCCTCTTGGTCGGCGTTTCCGGGCGGGTCCTTCCGACGGCCCCCGCGGTGATTCCATCACTCGGCTTTCTTCCCGGCCTGCCTAGCGCCCACAGCCGGGCTGGGCCAGAACAGCCCAAGATGGCCGACTTCGATGATCGTGTGTCGGATGAGGAGAAGGTAAGGGGTCCGCCTCGCTCTCTTACCTCCTCCCCCGACAGGGAACTGGGGCTCGGCCCGGCTGCGTTGGGAGCCTCGCAGTGTCCCCAGGAAAAAGAAGCTTCTTTGTCAATGCTGACATACGCTCTCCGCAGTCGGGACGCTTCCCTCTTACGGGGCTTTCCTCTGCCTCACGGTGGCCCCAGTTCCTCGTTCCTCGACTCTCCTTTTCTCTCAGGCCTGAGGCACAGCCCAGGGGCCTCCCTGCGAGGGAACAGACGTTTCCTTTATTAGATCGTGACTGTGGACTTTTTTCCTGTAATTTTGAGAGTGGGTGGTGGTTATGTTGCTACATATCAAAAAGCAGTTATTTTACCGCCTTTAGCAGTTGGGGCTAACCCCCATCCCCCCATTTGTAGATATAATTGGGGTTAGTTTAGGGCGAGTCACTTCCTGGTCAGGATGGCCTCTTCCTTTTTGCTCCTCCTTCCTCAGGAAGTGATTTTGCTGTCACGACTCCTTGACAAGGAGAGGTCCCAAATGTTGTCCACCTCACTACACATGCAGTACTTTTCTCAAGTACTGTCGCCTGTCTGATTCGCTATAATAAATCTGTGAGCCTCAGGGCATGTGCTTCACAATTTGAGCACCAGTCTTTCCCTGTAGACACACCCTTTTAACGATAATTTTTGAAAATTTTGTTTCTTGTTAACAAATGTAGAATAGCTGATGAATTTTCTTAACTTCAAGAAAGATTTTCTGTAACAGATAATAAACTGCATGTTAACACGTTCAAGACTTGACAAAGCGTCCTGCCTTCTCTGGTGCTCCACTGTGGAGTCTGATTAGCTGAATTTGTCAGTGTGCAGTTTGTATACTTATTTCTTGAAAAGCGTCTTAAATACAAGAGCACATTCTAAGGTGGAATAACTTTTCTTCTGACAGTTGCACAGTTTCATAACAGTTTTGTCAGGCTTTTCAGTAAGTACATGATTTTAGGGCACGTGGAACTTAGAATGACCTCACGAGACAACTTACAAGAATTATGACATTTGTCTCCTGCTGTGGCTATTGGAAAATGTGTCCCCTTGAGTGCTCTGTAAATCTACCAGGGTGTTTTTTTAAATAAGAAGTTGGGATGGGGAGGGGACTGTTATGATCCATAAGTCCTCTGCACCGAATAACTTGATACATCATACCTACATATGGCATGCCATTTTGAAATGCTTAACAAGCCATTGAACAACAGCATTAGATTTTCTCTTATTTGGAAACTGATCTTCATACGTAAGATTTAGGACAAAAACAAAGACATATATGAACTTATGCTGGAAATCAATCTATAATAAATTGTTCTAAGGCAAATAGTTACTATTCAAATAAAATTAAGCAAAAATCCTGTTATAATACAAATCCTGTTACAACTAAACAAATAATTTTTTTTTTTTTTGAAACGGAGTCTCGCTGGGCTCACTGCAACTTCCGCCTCCCGAGTTCAAATGATTCTCCTGCCTCAGCTTCCCAAGTAGCTGGGATTACAGGCACCCGCCAACACGTCAAGCTAATTTTTGTATTTCTTGTAGAGACTGAATTTCGTCTTGTTGCCCAGGCAGGTCTCAAACTCTTGGGCTCAAGTCCATCCGCCTCCGCCACTTAAGTACTGGGTTTACAAGCGTAAGCCACCGCGCCCGGTCAAAATTCCACAAATAATTTAAATAATAAACTTAAGTTTATTGTGCCTACGTGATACACATTGACCAGTGTTGTTGGATTTTTGTCTTCGATACCAGGTTAGAATGCCTTTAATTAAACTTGGGAAAGTATATTTTTTAAAATGCCAATTAAGCTGTCTTTAAATACTGGCAGTGTTTTAATAACATTAACGTGTTGGGTTTTTTTTGTTTTGTTTTGTTTTGAGTTGGAGTTTCGCTCTATCACCCCGGGTGATGTGCAGTGGTGCGATCTTCGCTGCAACCTCTGCCTCTCTGGTTCCAGCGATTCTCCTGCCTCAGCCTCTCGAGTAGCTAGGATTACAGGCGCCTGCCACCATGCCTGGCTAATTTTTTTGTATTGTTAGTAGAGACAGGGTTTCACTATGTTGGCCAGGCTGGTCTCCAACTCCTGACCTCGTGATCTGCCCGCCTTGGCTTCCCAAAGTGCTGGGATAACAGGCGTGAGCCACTGCGCCCGGCCAGTCTTGGTTTTTTTAATAGCAGATCTGTGACCAATTTCGTCTTCTAGCATAGTTTTTTTGTTGCCGAATATATTTCAATATTGCTTTTTATCTTGGTTACATTTTCTAAAGGCAGTAAACCTTTAGAAAATTTGGTGATAATGAATGGACTCTAATTTCCTTATAAATATGTATGTAAAAGCTAGTAAAATCATCTATTCTCATAACTGCTGAAGTTTTTTTAATCACTTTGTAAAAAGGAAGTTGGGTTTTGTTACCTGAAATGGTCATGATGAGCGATCTAAATAAAACAGGAAGTTGAAAGTGTAGTAACTTTTAGAAATAAACGTTTTAGTTGTAGCTTTGAGTTCACAGTTTCTGAGAATGAACCTGAGCTCTTTAGTTACATGCTTAGCAAGACAAAGATACCATAATTAGGAAGCCTGAAATATGAGATGAATTACTTCTTTGGGTTCTTTTCATTGTCTGTTTTCTTTATTTCATTCAAC
This sequence comes from Mandrillus leucophaeus, assembly GCF_000951045.1. NCBI lineage: Eukaryota > Metazoa > Chordata > Mammalia > Primates > Cercopithecidae > Mandrillus > Mandrillus leucophaeus. Next base: position 1,824,574 of record NW_012106919.1, read on the forward strand.
ATTTGTAAAACGTAAAAGCAAAGATAATTTTCTGGAAAAAAGTGTGATTAGCATATTTTTTCCCTTTAGCCTAACTAGAAGAATATTTGTGTACAATTTCAAAAGTATGGTAATTGAGAAGTTATGCTTTCAGCTTAGACTAATGCTTTCAGTAATAAGGTGACGTTTTCAGTATTAAGAAAAACTACATGCTTTCAGTTTAGACAACGGTAGTGGTTTTAAGGCATTTTTGAGAATCAAGTTTATCAGAATTATTTAGTAGAGCTGTAGAAAATGCTGTAAATAGATGAAATATGAGGGCTCTGTTAGAGCATATGAAAAATATTTATACTTTTTTTTGAAACAGAGTCTCGCACTGTCTCCCAGCAGGTTGGAGTGCAATGGCACGATCTCGGCTCACTGCAACCTCCACCTCCCGGGTTCAAACGATTCTGCTGCCTCAGCCTCCCAAGTAGCTGGGATTACAGGCACCTGCTACCACACCCAGCTAATTTTTTTTATTTTTAGTAGAGACAGGGTTTCAGTATGTTGGCCAGGCTGGTCTCAAACTCCTGACCTCATTATCCGCCCTCCTCGGCCTCCCAAAGTGCTGAGATTACAGGCGTGAGCCACTGTACCCACCAAATATTTATACTTTTAAACTGGATCCTTGATTATGTATTACCTCCGTAATTTGCTAGTTACCATTGTAGGATAAAGCAAGCCCTAAAGATTGTTTGGTGTGGCCGTTTTCTAACGAGTCATCAATTAATATTAAAACTGTCATTCTTCCATCTTCACTTTTCAGTTAGCTTTGCTGAGAGGTATTCATATAATCTGTTAAGAAATCCTAGGACAGGCTGGGCTCAGTGGCTCACGCCTGTAATCCCAACACTCTGGGAGGCCAAGGTGGGCGCATCACCTGAGATCGGGAGTTCGAGACCAGCCTGACCAACATGGAGAAACCCCGTCTTTACTAAAAATACAAAAATTAGCTGGGCACAGTCGCGCATGCCTGTAATCCCAGCTACTCGGGAGGCTGAGGCAGGAAAATCGCTGGAACCTGGGAAGCGGAGGTTGCGGTGAGCCGAGATGGCGATATTGCACTCCAACCTGAGCAACAAGAGTGAAACTCCGTCTCAAAAAAAGAAAAGAAAAAGAAATCCTAGGACAGGAACATAAAGCCTAATAAGCAGGTGTAAACTCACATGTCCAGTCTTTTGTTAGTAGTATTGATTTATCATAATTTCTTCCAGAACACTTGGCTGTTTTATTATGACCGGGCTTAATGCTAAACAAAGTAGTGTAAATTTGTCAGAAAATTCAGATCCCAGGTTTTTCTGATTGTGTAGCCGTGCTTTTTTCACTATACTGTTCTTTTCCATATAGCTATGAATGAAAAACCAGAGTAGAGGCTTCCATCTAATGGATTATAAATGAGGTAGTATGGGTCGGGCGTGATGGCTCACGTTTGTAATCCCAAACTTTGGGAGGCCAAGGCTGTCGGATCATCTGAGGTCAGGAGTTCGAGACCAGCCTGACCACTATGGTGAAACCCCGTCTCTACTAAAAATACAAAATTAGCCGGGCGTGGTGGCACGCCAGCTACTCAGGAGGCTGAGGCAGGAGAATAGCTTGAACCCCGGAGGCGGAGGTTGCAGTGAGCCGAGATCATGCCATTGCATTCTAGCCTGGGCAACAGAGCAAAACTCCATCTGAAGAAAAAAGGGGGCGGGGGAGGTATTATGATGTAATGGAAAAGAGTGATTGTGAGTGTTAGATTTGGCCTTTCCCTGTCGTGCTTCTAGTCACCTTGTGACTGATTTTGGAAACATCACTTAACCTCTATGGGTGGGCCTTAATTTCCATCTAAAATAGAGATGTAGGGGGGAATTGGATCAAACCAGCCCAAGAAAATTTAATTAACTATTTCAAACTCTAATGAAAAATCTGTATTTTAAAAATTGAAACACTAAAATGTTCCAGAAGGTTCTATTCATTGCTTTCCTACATTTGCCCTGATAAGAAGACTGAGTTCTTTGATGACTGAAAGCATGTGTCTTTATCTAGTGCCTAGCATAGTGCCAAGCACACAGTGTAGGCACCGCCTATTGTTATGAAAGAGAAAACAACTTCATTAATTCTCATATCTCCCCAGTTCACACCCCTTCATCTCCTATAAAACAACCCTTCCCCCACAATTGTTTCTGTTAGTCTCTAGGTGTTTCTTGTGGTCAAGAGTACGTCCACAGCTTGGGTGCCTCTGTGCATTCCTTGTATCTGAGCATCTACTGACATCATTGGTGCCCTGCTGTGCCACTGCTGGGAACATTTGACCCCTCTAGGAGCATCTTCCTAATAGATCCCATAAACTGCAAAGCCTTATGGTTACCAAAATGATGGTGTGTATGTATAAACTGGAGCCTTGCAAAGCCCCTAATGAAAGTATTTCCTTCACCAGCTGGAAGTACTCTCCTTTAGTGAGCAGATTAAAACACACACCTGGTGTGTGTTTTAAAGAAAAAGGACCGAAGAGAGAAAAAGTTTCCAAGGCATGAATGAATTAAGAGTGACAGATGCTACTGAGATAGAAAGATGAGGACAGAGAAAACAGCACTCACTCTGACAGTATTCTTTCCAACTGGATTTGGTAAATAAGAGTGAGAGGTACCTCGAGTGAGCAGTGGGAGAAGTCATACTGGAAGGGGTAAGCAGTGATTGACATAAGAAAGTAAAATAAATTCAGGTTCATCCAGACACCCCCCTAATCTTGCCTTGACCCAGAAACATTGTGGTCACAGGGCTTTCAGTCTCCCATTCCCATAAGAAAGCTTCCTAATTATGATATCTTGGTCTTGCCGAGCATTTAGAGGGCCTTCCTCTGTAGCCCTCCAGATAGTGATTTGAATTAAGTAAAGCTCTTTTTAGATAAGTGTTCTAGTCCAGTCTGAAATCAGCTTGTTGGTCTTTTTGGCACTGTCATTGCCCAGTACCAGCACGTTCTTGGCTCCTTGCCACATCACTGGCCACAATGTGGGAGGCAAAGGCAGTGAGCATTTCCAGAGTGGTGAGATGAGGCGAGGTCCACACAGCATCTCTGAACAGCATGTCCACACAGGGCTCAGAGTCATCGTGCTGCATGTCCACCTCATGTCCACAGTATCTGAGCAGTTGAGATTGGTGGAGTGGACCTTCTAGTTACTCATCACCTAGAGGAAGGTCCTCATCAACTCCACTTCTCAAAGGGGTGGAATTGAACCTGAACCTGCTTGACAGATGAGAGCCCAAGCCTAGCCAAGGTGGCTGCCATGGTGACCCTTGTCCTGAAAGCCATTTCCATTAATTTAAAAATTGTAGGTATATAGGAACTATAATAACAGGCTTAAAATTGAAATTTGCTCTGTGTGGTGGGTCACACCTGTAATCACAATACTTTGGGAGGCTAAGCCGGGACGATCTCTTGAGCCCAGAAGTTTGAGACTAGCCTGAGCAACATAGTGAGATCCCTGGCTCTTCCAAAAAAAAAAATTAAAATGATGGGAAAGGGCATGAGTAAAAAGTCCTCTCCTGCCCCTGTCTTCCACCCACCCAGTTTCCCTGACAAGTAGCCAATATTACCAATTCCTCTTGTATCTTTTCTAATTCTATGCATATACAAACACACTTTT
>NW_012106919.1:1828270-1855750 GCF_000951045.1 Mandrillus leucophaeus
CTGCTGTGCCACTGCTGGGAACATTTGACCCCTCTAGGAGCATCTTCCTAATAGATCCCATAAACTGCAAAGCCTTATGGTTACCAAAATGATGGTGTGTATGTATAAACTGGAGCCTTGCAAAGCCCCTAATGAAAGTATTTCCTTCACCAGCTGGAAGTACTCTCCTTTAGTGAGCAGATTAAAACACACACCTGGTGTGTGTTTTAAAGAAAAAGGACCGAAGAGAGAAAAAGTTTCCAAGGCATGAATGAATTAAGAGTGACAGATGCTACTGAGATAGAAAGATGAGGACAGAGAAAACAGCACTCACTCTGACAGTATTCTTTCCAACTGGATTTGGTAAATAAGAGTGAGAGGTACCTCGAGTGAGCAGTGGGAGAAGTCATACTGGAAGGGGTAAGCAGTGATTGACATAAGAAAGTAAAATAAATTCAGGTTCATCCAGACACCCCCCTAATCTTGCCTTGACCCAGAAACATTGTGGTCACAGGGCTTTCAGTCTCCCATTCCCATAAGAAAGCTTCCTAATTATGATATCTTGGTCTTGCCGAGCATTTAGAGGGCCTTCCTCTGTAGCCCTCCAGATAGTGATTTGAATTAAGTAAAGCTCTTTTTAGATAAGTGTTCTAGTCCAGTCTGAAATCAGCTTGTTGGTCTTTTTGGCACTGTCATTGCCCAGTACCAGCACGTTCTTGGCTCCTTGCCACATCACTGGCCACAATGTGGGAGGCAAAGGCAGTGAGCATTTCCAGAGTGGTGAGATGAGGCGAGGTCCACACAGCATCTCTGAACAGCATGTCCACACAGGGCTCAGAGTCATCGTGCTGCATGTCCACCTCATGTCCACAGTATCTGAGCAGTTGAGATTGGTGGAGTGGACCTTCTAGTTACTCATCACCTAGAGGAAGGTCCTCATCAACTCCACTTCTCAAAGGGGTGGAATTGAACCTGAACCTGCTTGACAGATGAGAGCCCAAGCCTAGCCAAGGTGGCTGCCATGGTGACCCTTGTCCTGAAAGCCATTTCCATTAATTTAAAAATTGTAGGTATATAGGAACTATAATAACAGGCTTAAAATTGAAATTTGCTCTGTGTGGTGGGTCACACCTGTAATCACAATACTTTGGGAGGCTAAGCCGGGACGATCTCTTGAGCCCAGAAGTTTGAGACTAGCCTGAGCAACATAGTGAGATCCCTGGCTCTTCCAAAAAAAAAAATTAAAATGATGGGAAAGGGCATGAGTAAAAAGTCCTCTCCTGCCCCTGTCTTCCACCCACCCAGTTTCCCTGACAAGTAGCCAATATTACCAATTCCTCTTGTATCTTTTCTAATTCTATGCATATACAAACACACTTTTCACTTAATAATATCTCTAACCTGTCAACATTCCTTGTACCATTATTTTCATTCAGGACCTTTTTTTATGCTTGAATTATTTTTAACAACATGTTTAATTATCTCTCTGCCTCAGGCCTCTCCTTTCTTTCTACATCCTTCCTGGTTTATCATAAATTCTTCACAGCTATAATGTATTATGAAATTTTGAGCAGTGTGTAAAATTTATCTTTGGTACAACTTCACATACAGATTGTTAAGGCAGTGTCGGTGAAATGGAACACTGATCGAACTCTGTTGAGTGTAGGCCATGGTATAACATACTGTTTAAACAGGAAAACAGCATAATGGCAGACTGTACCAAAGGAAGGTGGTGAGAGAACTTTACCTTGTGGATTCTTTGTTTTACATCTGGATAACATTTAAGTGCTTATTTTGTGCTAACTACTTTATATATTAACTATGTATTTATCTCACAACATCGTTATAGGACAGATACTTACGCCCATTTTATAGTAGAGTAAACTGAGACACAGGCACATTTGAGGTTAAAATATATGACCAGGTGTCCAGAACTAGTAAATGGCAGTGTGGATACAATGCTGTTGTCTACTGTCAGAGCCTATGCTCTTACCCGTTTTGATTCCTTTTAGTAGATAGTAAGATAGTAAGCAGTTTTGATGAAATAATGACATAGTCCTCAACAGCAATCAAGTTAATCATGTAGTAACCTGGATGCCTGTATAGACACTGAAACATTGGTGTTCTCTGGTCCTGACTGCATTATAATTGTTGCTGAATGGCCAAGTGCGGTGGTTCACACTTGTAATCCCAGCACTTTGGGAGGCCGAGGCAGGTCCATTGCTTGAACCCAGGAGTTCAAGACCAGCCTGAGCAATATAGTGAAACCCCATCTCTACAGAAAATACAAAAATTAGCCTGGCATGGTGGCACACGCCTGTAGTCCCAGCTACTTGGGAGAATCACTTGAACCTGAGATGAGGAGGTTGCATTGAGCTGAGATCAGGCCATTGCACTCCATCCTTGGCTGGGCGACAGTGCCAGACGCTGACTCAAAAAAGAAAAAAAGGAAGGGCCAGGTGTGGTGGCTCACGCCTGTAATCCCAGCACTTTGGGAGGCTGAGGCGGACAGATCACTTGAGACCAGGAGTTCAAGACCAACCTGACCAACATGGAGAAACCCCCGTCTCTGCTAAAAATACAAAATTAGCCCGGCGTGATGGCACATGCCTGTAATCCCAGCTACTCAGTAGGCTGAGGCAGGAGAATAGCTTTTGCAGTGAGCCGAGATCGTGCCATTGCACTCCAGCCTGGGCAACAAGAGCAAAACTCTGTCTCAAAAAAAAAAAAAAAGTTGCTTAGTGCTCTTTGAACTTAAGTATACCATGAAGAATTCTAGTATTTATGCCGTGTTATTAAATGCATGTTGAAAAACATGGCTCTAGAAATTTAAAGATCATTAAAGTCCCCGCCCGTAATGAGGCCAAGGAGAAACTTTACAGTATGACAGTATCTTAGAACATCCTTGCCTACGGCAGAATCTGTGTTTCCTTCAAAAACAGATTTCTGAGTTCCATCCTAGGTATACCGAATCAGAATTTTTTGGAACCAGTGGTCAGGAATTATTTGTAATAAGCCTCCCAATAATTATTGGAATACTTGAGAATCATTATCTTAGCGAACTTACTGTGGTTCAAATCTTAGTCCTCTGCTTATTTAGCTCAGAAGCTTGATTGATCAGGATGCTAAACCCAAGTCTCTCTCAGGGATAAACTCATTTTAGCGAGGCTTATGAAACTAATGTATAAAACTGGAATAACAATTTAATACATATAGAAGGAACTAAGTCCTTTTTTTCAGATAGGTCAGGAACATGGGAAATCAAGTTAGAATGTTTTAACGGAACATAGAATTAGAACAAAGGAAGTTAACTTGATAGTCCAGACTACTGATGGCATTTTCTTTCATAATAGGCATATGTACCCAACACCAAAACCAAGTCAGGTCTTTGTATAACAGCAGTGGACATTTTTCCTCTAGATAAGTTCATTTGTTGTCACATTACTAGCAGGAGAGTTTTTCAGGACTGGTTATGTGTCAAAATTTTGCATGCTGCAGCTTCTACAGTCTGCTCCCCTTAGTTAATGACACTTCCATTCTTTAGTTGCTCAGGTCAAAAACATTAATGTTATCTTTGACTACTATTTCTCTCACAATCCACATGTAGTCCACTGGCAAATCCTGTAGGCTCTGTCTTTAAAATAAACCCAGAATTTGACTATTTCTTCCCACACCCTTATTCTAACCACTCTGGAAGAAGCCATTGTGACCTCTAGATTATTAAAATACTATTTTTTCTGGTGTCCCTGTTGCTCCTCCCCAGCAGTCTGTTCTCAATGAAGCATCCAGAGTGATCTGGTTACAATGTAGGTCAGAACATGCCACTTTTCTGCTCAAAGCCCTCCAGTGGCTTCCCATCTTCTTCTAAGTCCCTATGTTCTGGGATGTTACCTCTTTGCCATTTATCTCTGACTTTATCTTCTACATGTTCTTCTTCTGGTCTTTGTTCCAATCACATATTCTCACTGAAGAATCTTTGCATTCTTTTCTCTGAAGTTCTCTTCCTTCTGTATCCCTCACTTCAGATACTTAACCAGAAGTCACCTCCTTAGTGAAGCTTTCTCTGGTTGTTCTGTCCAGTTCCAAATCCTAACATTTCATGTCCCTTTTCTTTGCCTTGTTTTTCCTCCATAGCATTTATCACTTGCTAGCTCGTATTTTACTTATTTAATCTTTGCTGTTGTCTTTACCCACTGGAATGTAAACTCCATGAGGACAGTATGCTAGTGAGTCACCATTGCCTAAAACATAGTGGGTCTTCTGATATTTGTTGAATGCATAACTCTTGGCTTGGATAGCATCTGTCTTGATTTCATTGTTAACTCTCATAGGGCAGTCTGATTTCCAAGTTTTGTGAGACCATATTGAGGACTGCAGTACTTCTGTATTACTGATAGTTTTTTATTAATGGAGCTTTGTCCTCAGAAAGCTTTAGCAAGTGACCATTGCCTATGATGTACAGAATAAAACCAGATTTGATATTACCATCATTACTGCTATCTGACTTATCTTACTTCATCCTTCTCTTTTATTATCTCCAAATCTTCTGTTCACCAAACAAGAGAGTGTTTTCCCACTACCTTTTTTGTTCTTCTTCTTCCTTCACTCATAGTGCCCTCCCTTTCCTCCCTTCCACCCTACCTAAAGTACTTTTCAGAGCCCAGCTTCTCCTTTTCTTTATAGTTGTCTTTCACCAACCCAGCTCAATATCCAACTACTTACTCTTAAGTTCTGTGCCTTATGTTATCTGTACTACTGCTTTGGCAGTTTTGCTGCTGTGACTTAGAGTTGTTTTTAATTTTTTATTTTATTTTTGGGACAGGGTCTCACTCTGTCACCAAGACTGGAGTTCAGTGGTGGGATTTTGGCTTGCTGCAACCTCTGCCTCCTGGGCTCAAGTGATTCTCCCACCTCAGCCTGCCTCCTGAGTAGCTGGGACTGCAAGCACGCAACTAATTTTTAAATTTTTTTTGCAGAGACAGTCTCACTATATTGCCCAGACTGGTCTCAAACTCCTGGGATTATAGGCATGAGCCACTGCACTCGGCCCTGGCTAATTATTTTTAATTTTTTAATTTTTTATTTGTATTTATTTTTATTTTTTTAGAGACAGAGTCTCCCTCTGTTGCCCAGGCTGGAGTGCAGTGGCGCCATCTCGGCTCACTGCAACCTCTGCCCCCTGGATTCAAGCGATTCTCCTGTCTCAGCTTCCCGAGTAGCTGAGATTACAAGTGCCTACCACCGCACCTGACTGATTTGTTGCATTTTTAGTAGAGACAGGGTTTCACCATCTTGGCCAGGCTGACCTTGAACTTCTGACCTCATGATACACCTGCCTCGGCCTCCCAAAGTGCTGGGATTACAGACGTGAGCCACCGCATCCGACTGGATTTTTTATTTTTTGAGACGAGACGTCATTGTGTGCCTACGCCGGTCTCAAACTCCTGGGCTCAAGTGATCCTCCTACCTTGGCCTCCCAAAGTGCTGGGATTACAGGCATGAGCTCACTGTGCCTAGCCTGAATTATAGTTATTTTTAAATGTTGGGCACATCTTTACTGAGGGCTATGACTTGTATAAATTGTTTTGTTAACAGTGGTAAAGTATACAGAGATTGGAAAGCTAAGGTGCTTACTGTATGTTATGTTCGTCTTATGTTGTTTGTATCTACCAGGATGGTTTGCACTTTATATTAGCTTAAGGTAGTGGCTGTCAACCCTGACAGCATGTTAGAATCACCTGAGGAAGCTTTTAAACTGATGCCCAAGCCCTACCCCAGCCTATTACATCAGAACTTCTGCAGGCAGAACCCATATATCAGTATATTTAAATCTTCCCAGGAGATTCTAATGTGTAGCCAAAGCCCGGAACCACTGATTTAAGGCAAAAGATAATTTGTTGGCTTACTTCTTTGACAGCCCTACTCTTTGTCTTTATCTTTAGTATTCACCTCAGTGCCTGAGACCAAATGAATTGTTTTGTGGTTTGTTTTGAGTGAGTGAACAAATTGTTAAACACAAAGAGCTGAACTTTTTAGAAGACAACATAACTCAGAGTTCAGTGATGTCTAGGTATTTGCTTAGGGAAAAAAATTAAGTATCTGCTGTATGGGAGTCTGTCTCATGTTACCTCATGGGTTCTTAAAACAGTCCTAGATATGAGTAGGTTTTATAATCACAAATGAAGAAACTAAGACCCAAGCAATTTAGCAGTAAAGCTGGCATGTGAAACTGTATCTGACTTCCAGTGATTTTGAGAAAAAAAAATGATTGGTAAAAAGATATACTTTAAATTAGAATGCTGTAACATGCCAGATACATACCAGATCTTAAAGGCAAAATCGTTCTTGTTTCCCACTGCTGCTTTTTCCATCTAGCATGGGTTCTAACTGCCGAACTTTACCCTTTCGAACTTGACATCTGCATCATTGCTCACTAACACATGAATCTCAAGATACTTGGGGTGGTCATTTTTCCCTAATTTCTTTTATTTTATTTATTCTTGGGCAACCTGTGGACCAGAATAGGTTCAAAGAGGCTTTTTCCTAATTTTTTAACCTTGTGGGTATTTTTTTTTAAGCACATTTAAGCTCCTAAACAAGTTGCTTATGGGATGTTTTCACTCATTTTAATTTTCTCTTCTGTATGTTGTAAATGTTATGCTTAAATATGTCAGTTTTAAACACTACTGAGTGATATGAAATACAATGACTCCCAGTTAAAGTAAAAGTCATTCTAATGCGTGCTAAAACAGTAAAGAAGACTGTTCAGAACTATTATGGCCAGGTGTGGTGGCTCATGCCTGTAATCCCAGCACTTTGGGAAGTCAAGGTGAGCGGATCACCAGAGGTCAGGAGTTTGAGACCAGCCTGGCCAACATGGTGAAACCCCATCTGTACTAAAAATACAAAAATTAGCAGGGTGTGGTGTAATAATCCCAGCTATTTGGGAGGCTGAGGCAGGAGAATTGCTTGAACCCAGGAGTTGGAGGTTGCAGTGAGCCGAGATCACGCCACTGCATTCCGTCCTGGGTGACAGAGCAAGACTCCATCTCAACAACAAACCAAAAAAAAAAAAAAGGCTATTACAGTAGGGGAGAAAAATCAGGCTCAACTCCTAATACATTAAAGACAGCTGGGTATTTACTTATAGCCGATAAGCAGAGTTGGGGAGAAAATTATTAAGAGGAGACCATGAGGGTAGGGGGATTCATGCTGAAGGCAGTTCAAAGACTTATACATCAAATGTAGGGGATGAAGAACTTGATCAGATATCAAGGGTGGGCAGATTCTTGCTAAAACTGGGCTAGACAGACCAAAGACGGGGATGTGGGCACGGAGGCGGGGTGGGGTGTCAAATCCTAGATCAAAAGAGGCCTTAGAGAGAAGCCTAAAGTTTGCCACTCCATGTGTATGTGAGATGTACATAATTGCTTTAGTAAATAGTGAAGTGTTTAAGACATACCAGAAAAGCAGTTATTCCCTAGAGTTTGTAGAATGTTTTAAAGTGAAATTGCTGTACTTAAAACTAACTTGCCTGACTTCACTACCTACTTGTGTCTAATAAAACTCAAAATTGGCTACTAATAGAGAAAACAATTTCTAAAGACTATTAAAATGACTTTTGAAAGAGTGAATGTGAGGCAAATTATTTGGAAGTGCCAGCATCTATTTTTTATAATGTTGATCCTGATTTAAGACATATCTTTATGCTTTTCAAGTCTTAACCTCTTGCTTGATAATGATAAAATAAACTATATACATCTACAATTTTATGTCTAAGTGCATTCTATGTTATCTCCCGGTCTAAACTGGGAAAATAATATTTAGCTTATTTGGAATTTTAAGAAACACAGATAACAGTAACTTTTATTTAGTGAAACCAGTATTGTATCATTATCATTATCGTTATTACTAACTGTGGTCACCATGCAGTGCAGTAGAGCACTAGAACTTATTCTTCCAGTCTCACTGTAACTTTGTACCCTCTGATTGCTATCTTTGATGTCTTTCCTTTCCCCATCCCTTCCCTGACCCCTCAGCCTCTGGTAACCACCATTCTATTCTCTGTTTCTCTGAGATAGGCTTTTTTAGATTCCACATATCTTGTAGTGAGATCATGAAGTATTCATCTTTCTGTGTCTGGCTTATTTCACTTAGCATAATATCTTTCAGGTCCATCCTTGTTGTTGCGAAAGACAGAATTACCTTCTTTTTAAAGGCTGTATAGTATTCCATTGTGTGTATATAACACATTTTCTTTATCCATTCATCTGTTGAGTTGATTGATACTTAGGTTACTTTTGTATCTTGATTATTGTGACCATTACTGAAATGAACATGGGGGTGCAGATATCTCTCTGACATACCAATTTCAGTTCCTTTGGCTATCTATCCAGAAGTGAATTTCTGAATCATATGGTAATTTTGGTATATTGTGGAATTTCCATGCTATTAGTATTTTCCAAAATGGCTACACTAATTTACATTCCCACCAACAGAAGGGTTCCTTTTTCTCCTTATCCTGGCCCAAGACTTGTTATCATTTGTCTTTTTGATAATAGCCATTCTAACAGGCATGGGGTGATATCTCATTGTGGTTTTAATTTGCATTTCCCTGATTAGAGATGTTGAACATTTTTTCATATATCAGTTGCCCATTTGTATCTCTTTGAGAAATGTCTCTTCAGACCCTTTGCCCATTTTAAAATTGGGTTATTTGTTTTTTTGCTATTGAGTTGTTTTGAGTTCCTTACATATTTTCGGTATTAGCCCTTTATCAGATGTATGGTTTGCAAGTATTTCCTCCCAATCACTTAGTTGTCTCCTTATACTGTTAATTTTCTCCTTTGCCATACAGAAGCTTTTCAGTTTGATGCAACATCCGAAAGATCTTCAAATGGGAAAAACTCCCTTAGGAAATAGCATTGAATTCTATGCAAGCAGAGCTTACCAGGATAAGAATAACGTCCTGTATATATCTCTTTCAGGAAAATAAATGCAACTATTTATTCTTGAATACTTTGAATATTCTTGAATATTTATTCTTGAACTCTTGAATGGGTTAGAGTAAAAATAAGTACAGTAAATATTTACAGAGGCACAATTTACTACTATTATACTTTCTTTAAGTATACCCTATTTGGAAAAGTTTAAAAACTTTGAAATATGTGTTATTACTTTAAAGGGAAATTGGAACGGACATTTTCATAAAGCTTTTTTGGTCAATAAAAAGTTGCTACTGTTTGTAGTTATTGGTGGGGATTATTATAACGGTAATGATAGAGAATATAAAGTGGCTAGGACCCAAAGGATTTCTAGAAAAAGAAGATTATTTTCTTCGAAGTAGTAATTTGATAGTAATTTGAAGGGTTTGCTCAGTTTGTAAAGTAACAGTTACCCTGCTGTGACCAGTTAACAGTAGCTGACATTTATTGAGCCTCTCCTGTTATATTTTAAGTATTCTGCTAAAGATTTGACCATATATTATCTCATTTAATCTTCACAACAATTTTTTAAAATTTAATATGGGTAAGTTGGTTTCCGGTGAAAACCAGAAAACCTGCTACACAAATTCTAAAAGAGCTGTAACAATTCACAACAATTTTTAAGGAGTACATACTATCCCACTTTAGGGAGAGGATGTGGTTCAAAGAGATTTTTAAGTGACTGAAATTCAAAACCAGGTCTGTCCAATCCAGAGCCTATATCTTTCCATTTGGCCGTAGTACCTCATAATAATCTTTAAAACTGAGAACATTTCCTTTACATCTTTTTATTCAGAAGGGATTTTGTAAACATTTACTCATTGCCTGCTATATGTAATTTAATTTGCTAGATCCTGTAATGTATAGAAGAGGAAAGCAAGGCAGTTTCCCTCCCAAAAAAGCTTGAGTCTTTGGAGGCAGACTAGTATCTATAGAATTAATTGTCAATAGCAGTTGTATTTTAGGTGCTATGCTAAGCATTCAAATATACTTTGAACACTTTTTAATGTTGGGTTGGAAGAACCCAACCTTAAAAAGATGGGAAGGATTTAGACAGACCAAGATGGACAGAAAGGCACAACTTCCAAGGAGAGTATGAGTCAAGGCCAAGAAGTGAAGTCTTTAATACATTCAGTAGACTGATGAAGGAGGTAAAGGTTTTTGTTGACACCAGGGAGACATGTTGGCAAAGATTTGGCTCCTAAAGTATACAAAACTGGGGTGGTATAAACTGACCAGGCCTTTGCTAATAAGTGGAATGTGGATATTATCTAGCGAAAGAATTCTCCCTTTTCTATCTAGAATTATCCACCAGTGCCCACAAAGAGTTGCAGTTGTTAAATATTTAACTAACTTGAAGTTCTTTTGTATGTGATTGTCAAGGACTTTTTTTTTTTGAGACGGAGTAGCTGGGATTACAACGCCCAGCTAATTTTTGCATTTTTAGTAGAGACAGGGTTTCCACTTGTTAGCCAGGCTGGTCTCGAACTCCTGACCTGCCCCATCCTCTAAAGTGCTGGGATTATAGATGTGAGCCACCGTACCCAGCCCAAGGAAATAATTTTAAAAGCTAGTGATGGCCGGGCGTAGTGGCTCGCCTGTAATCCCAGCACTTTGGGAGACCGAAGCAGGCAGAACATGAGGTCGGGATCTACCCTTTAGTGTAGATACTATCTGATGAATACAGTGTGTAGTGAAACTATTACTTTATGAAATAGGAACAGTTTTTTAAAGGTTTTTTTTTTTAAGCTCAGTTTAAGTTCAGTTTTTGTTCAACTAAAACCTTCATATTAGTGATTCTCAAGTTAGGGGAGCTGGCATACCTCCCCTTTATGGGAGGTAACTGCCTTTTTTCTTTCCCTCTCCCACCTTTGAGAATGATTGACTAAATCACTGTTAATGAAAATGTCAGCCCTCATCTGTATTGTAGCAAAGATATTTTTTCAATCACTAACTGCTTAGTCATTTCCCTCTCCCTTTTTGCGCTATTAATTTCATCTTAGCTTTGACCCAGTTTTGAAGTTGGATAAAATGTTAACTTTTAAACTTATTATTTATCATTTTATCTATTCCTCTCAACTTTGTGACAACCGCATCTTTCAAAAGCATAGCTTTGACTCAATTCTTGGTTAAAATAGTCTAAAAGGACAACGCCAAATTCATGTGACACACTAAAGGTAATCCTCCAGACTTTTACTTCCTTTTAATACTGCATGGTATAGTTGAATGTCTAAGTTATAATTCCCGCTCCACCCATTTATTATAAGCATGCAGTCTTAGACAAGGCACTTATACTCCCTGAACCTATTTCTTGATTTATAAATGGGGATAATAGTCTCTCCCCTGCCTGCTTTAACAAGCTGTTTTAAAGATCAATAAAAGAAACAGATTATGTAAGAGTTTTATAAACAATAAAATAGTATTCATTCGTTCACATTCCTAGCATGTTCTAGGTCTCAGTCCTGGGTATACTGCAGTGAACAAACACAACAAGTTCTTTTGTTCTATGTCAGGGGTTGACAAACTATGGCCAGTGGGCCAAATCTAGTCCACCATCTGTTTTTGTTTTGTTTTGTTGTTTATTGAGACAGGCTTTTGCTCTATTGCTGAGGCTGGAGTACAGTGGCACAATCATAGCTCACTCACTGCAGCCTTGACCTCCCAGGCTCAAGTGATCCTCCTGCCTCAGCCTCCTGAGTAGCTTGGACTACAGGCATGTGCCACCATGCCCGGCTAAATTTTTTTGTTATTTTTAATAGAAATAAGATCTTACTATGTTGCCTAGGCTGGGTCTCTGAGCTCAGGCAATCCTCCTGCTTTGGCCTCCTAAAGTGTTGGTATTACGGGTGTGAGCTGCTGTGCTGGGCCCACTGCCTGTTTTTATAGGATCTATAAACTAATGCTTTTGGAATGGTTGAAAACAAACAAAAAAAGAATAATCATATTTAATGATGTGAAAATTACATGAAATACAATTTCAGGGTACAAAATAAAGTTTTATTGGAACACAATCATGCTTAACAGTTGGGACAGAAACTGTGACTCACAAAGCCCATCTGCCCTTTACATTAGCAGTTTACTGACTCTTGCTCTATGATCTTGGACTTCTTTGGGGGATGTTGGACAGTAAACATGTAAGTATATGTTCAGTGGTGGCAAATTCCTTGAAGAAAAATAAAGCAGTAAAGGGGCTAGAATTGTGAAGGTTGAAAGGGTACAATAGCTACTTTATATATGGGAGTTAGGGAAGGGTAATTTATTTGGCAGGTAACATTTGAACAGAGACTGGATAAAGATCGGAGTGAATCATCCAAAAGAGCATTTCTGGCCAAAGGAACAAGAAATATGCCCTGAGGCATGAGTGTAGCTGTAAGTCTAGGAGCTAAGTGGTAGGAGTTGGAGGAATTAGGGAAGGAGGAGCCGTGGAACAGACTTTAGATTTTGTTTTTTGTTTTTGTTTTTTTTTTTTGAGACAGAGTCTCACTCTGTCACCAAGGCTGGAGTGCAGTGGCACCGTGTTGGCTCACTGCAACCTCCGTCTCCTGGGTTCAAGCAGTTCTCCTGCCTCAGCCTCCCGAGTAGCTGGGATTACAGGCACCCACCACTACGCCTGGCTAGTTTTTATATTTTTAGTAGAGACGGGGTTTCACCATGTTGGCCAGGTTGGTCTCAAACTCCTGACCTCAGGTGATCCACCCACCTTGGCCTCCCAAAGTGCTGGGTTTAAAGGTGTGAGCCACCGCACCCAGCCCAGACTTTAGATTTTATAATGAGTATGTAAATATATTGGGCCGGGCACAGTGGCTCGCATCTGTAATCCCAGCACTTTGGGAGGCTGAAGCAGGTGGATCATCTGAGGTCAGGAGTTCGAGACCAGCCTAGCCAACATGGTGAAACCCCATCCCTACTAAAAATACAAACATTAGCCAGGTGTGGTAGCACGTGCCTGTAATCCCAGCTACTCAGGAGGCTGAGGCAGGAGAATCGCTTGAACCCAGGAGGCAGAGGTTGCAGTGAGCCGAGATCATACTACTGCACTCCAGCCTGGGCGACAGCACGAAACTCCAGATATAGATATAGATAGAATAATTTTATATAATATATAATTATATATTATATAATTTTAATATAATTATATGTATTATGTTTACTGCTACGTCAAGGTATTTTTGTGGTATTGTGTTCAAATAGTGAAAAAATCAACACTTCAGAAACTATCAAGTATCTAATAACCATCCACCATTTCAGTAACTGTCAGGAAATAACATAGGATTCCTTGCCATGACAATGTGTTTTAGGATCCCATGTTGACATCTAATGATAACTACATTCTTTTTAACCACTCATTAAGTATTTCACCCTTGCCATTGCATATACTTTCAAATTTCCTCACTTTCATTTAAAAAATGGGAGATGTTTTGGTTCCTCTGATTGGATATTTCTCCTGTTCTTGGTATTCTCAGGTAAACAGGGAATATTAAGTTTTTTCAGCACTTGAACCTGGATTCAAATAATACTACTAGATTTTCTTTCCTCACCCTGCTTTTTAACTTAGAAAATGGAAGTGAGCTTTTAGTTAACCTTCATCTTTCATATAATCCCCTTGTTTAACCAATTAATCAATTTTTTAAGCATGAGGTACTATCGGGATATTAAGTGAAGTCAAAGGTCTTGGTCAAGTACTAACTTTAAAAAGCCTTCTTTACTGCCTTTAGGATTTGGACATCCTCACCTCAGTCGTTTGGCTTCCTTGACTTGGTTCTTTCAGTTTTCACGTCACTCAGTAGCCTTTACCTTTCTTTATTTCCCTTTTCATCTTTAAAAAAAAAAAAAAAAAAATTAAAGGATGATGGATGTTGACATGCTCCTTTTTTATTAAAAAAAATTTAATTTGCTTTATCATACTAGTAACATATTATATAACTTTTTGAACACAGAGGAAAGCCAAAAAAAAAAAAGAAAAAAAATTATTTTGTACTAGAGATAGTCCTAGTTAAAATTTAGTAGCTATATGTAGGTGTAAATATATATAATCTCTAAAAGACCAGAAAAGGAGTAAAGGCCCTCTTCATTCAACAACACGTTATAAACATATATAAACAGCATATTATAAACCCATGTCAACAAATGGAGCACTTCTCAAACTTTTTTTATTGTCAGGACCCCTTTACATACTTAAAAACTGAATTTTTATTTATGTGACTTATATCTGTTACATTAGATATTAAAACTGAGGTGCCTGGCGCAGTGGCTCACACCTGTAGTCCCAGCACTTTGGGAGGTGAGGCAGGTGGATCATTTGAGATCAGTTCAAGACGAGCCTAGCCAACATAGTGAAACCCCGTCTCTACTAAAAACATAAAAATTGGCCAGACGATATGGCACGTGCCTGTAATCCCAGCTACTCAAGAGGCTGAGGCCAGAGAATCGCTTGAACCTGGGAGGTGGAGGTTGCAGTGAGCTGAGATTGTGCTACCGTACTCCAGCCTGGGTGACAGACTGAGACTCTGTCCCAAAAAAAATACTAAAACTGATTTTTAAAATAACTTGTTTTAAAATAATAAACCTATTACATTAAACATAGTTATTTGTTGTTTAAAAAAAAAAAAAACAAACTTTATTTTCCAAAACAGAAAAGGAATTAGTGTGACAAGTAACATTGTTTTACATTTTGCAAGTCGTTTAAATGCCTACATTCAGTTTGTTATGACATATTGTCTTAGTTTGTGTATATTGTTTCCTCTACTTGGAATGCCCTCCCTGGTCTTAACTACCCATCCTCCAATCCATCTCAAACATCACTACCTTTGAAGACTTCCTTTTTTTTTTTTTTTTTTTTTTTCTCTCTTTCTCTCTTTCTCTCTTTCTCTTTCTTTCTTTCTTTCTTTTTTTTTTTCTGAGACAGAATCTCAGTCTTATCGCCCAGGCTGGAGTGCAGTGGCACAATCTTGGCTCACTACGACCTCCACTACCTGGGTTCAAGCAATTCTCCTGCCTCAGCCTCCCGAGTAGCTGTGATTACAGTTGCCTGCCACTGTGCCTGGCTAATTTTTGTATTTTTTTTTAGTAGAGATGGGATTTCACCATCTTGGCCAGGCCGGTCTTGAACTCCTGACCTCGTGATCCGCCCACCTCGGCCTCCCAAAGTGCTGGGATTATAGGCGTGAGCCACCACGCCTGGCCGACCACCCCCTTTTTAATGTAGGTATACAGAGTTGATTGCATCTTCCTTTGTGCCTCAGTCTGCATTTAATACCTGCTTGCTACATTACTATTTAGGTGTCAGGTCCTTGAGGATAGTGACAATGTCTTATCTAGTCTTCAGTCTTTATTTATTGATACTTCTCTTCCTAGTTTGCTGAATGGGTGAATTATTACTTTTTTATATGCAGTATCAGTTCATCTTCTATCCAAACAAACTGCTGTTCTTTCAGTTGTACCAATTCCATCAGATTTTGTAACTTCTGAAAATTTGATTGGGACTTCAGGAATATTAATATCTTTAATTTTCAGTTTGGTAATTTTATTATACATTCAAATATTATGTTATATAAGTAGTATGTAAAATATGACTGTGGCTTTATTCCTTTTTCCTTTCAGGGAAGGTACTTTTTTGATAGTGTATGAATATGTATGTACTTATTTTTTGGATTACATACACTTCACTTGACTGAGGAGTTTCATACTTATGTAAAGATTATGGGAAATGCACCTTGACAGAAGGGGGATAGACCATAGCTCACTCCACCGATTTGTCACAAATAGACCAAAAAAAAAAAAAAAAAAGGTTTATTATTAAAAGTAGGATTACTGATTTTTTAAATAAGAGATTGATACCAACAGTTGAGAAGTACAGAAATGTGATTAAGTGTACATGCCAAAGAAAATATAGATAGTTATAAATCTATATTGTAATGGTTAGTCCTATGTAGCATAATTTTCATGAGTTGAGCAGGATTTCTTCCTGATTAGAATCCCTCTTTTTATTGTTTTTTCTCAGTTAATATAAGGAGCCTTATGGAGCATTTCCCCTCCACCAGTTTTCATCCCAGAAAAAATAATATACTATCTGTAATTACCCTGTCAAGTCAGGGTTCTAACACTTTATGTACCTAAGAATATTCTAACATGTATTTTGTGGCATAAATTCCTGATGCCTGTTTCCAGGTAGTCCACATACCAACTTTTGTCCTCCAAGTCTTAAAAACTTTGTAGGATTTTGCAGCTAAAAGAAATTTTGCAGATCTTCTAATGTGACTCTATGAGGAGCTGGGTTATAATGACAAAACTCAGGACCGAAAACAGTAATGTTTCTAGGATCACAAATCTAGTTAGCTGATGGACCAACAGAGACAGTTATTGGAACCCAAATTTTCCATTCTACCTTGCTCCATCAATCACTAGGCCTTTCTTGACTAACAGTTTCATCACAGAGCAGCTTTTCTTTGTCCTTTTCAGAATAAGAGTGAACTTACAGTAAGATTATTTGTATAAGCCTAGGGATACTAAAGTTGTAAAGCATTTCTGTTTTGTTTATTTTCTTTTTTGAGACAGTCTCACTCTGTCGCCCAAGCTGGAGTGCAGTGGCAGGATCTCGGCTCACTGCAAACTCCGCCTCCTGGATTCAAGAGATTCTCCTGCCTCAACCTCTCAGGTAGCTGAGATTACAGGTGTGCGCCACCATGCCAGCTAAGTTTTGTATTTTTAGTAGAAACAGGGTTTCACCATGTTGGCCAGGTTAGTCTCAAACTCCTGACCTCAAATGATCTGCCTGCCTCAGCCTCCCAAATTGCTGGGATTACAGGCATGAACTACCGCACCCAACCCAAATTTCTAGGTTTTTTTTCTAATTCTCTTCTCACTCCCAGCTTTCTTTCTTTTCTTTCTTTCTTTCTTTTTTTTTTTTTTTTTTTTTTTAAGACCGAGTCTCCTACAGTTGCCCAGGCTGGAGTACAATCTTAGTTCACTACAACCTCCACCTTCCGGGTTCAGGTGATTCTCCTGCCTCAGCTTCCCAAGTAGCTGGGATTACAGGCACCCACCACCACATCCAGCTAATTCTTGTATTTTTGGTAGAGATGGGGTTTCGCCATGTTGTCCAGACTGGTCTTGAACTCCTGACCTCAAGTGATCCACCCACCTCAGCCTCCCAAAGTGCTGGGATTACAGTCAGGAGCCACCACACCTGGCCCCAGCTTTATTTTCAAGAGACTCTGGAAAGGTTTTTTTTTTGTTTTTTGTTTTTTATGCTGAAGAATGGTTTGAATTTGATGGGGTCATTAATAACTTAAAATTGTTTGAAGGAAATAAAGAAGTCAACAGAGGATGCCTATCTAGAAATAAGGCTCAGTTTATTGTTAGATATACCATGTTCTTCTTTGCCCTACATTAGGGAGTTGAATCATCTTCATATTCGTTATCACATCAAATATTAGGGAATTTTCATCCTTTCTTTCATGGTATGTTAGAACTATACTGAGAGACTCATTTGTGGTGAGCCCTATTTATTATCATTACTAGCATTATTACTATGTATAGATACTGCCAAATATCTATATATTGGTATTGCCAAATGCCAGATAGATAGGAACCATTCTGGAGGATCTTACATCAGTTTAAGAATCAAGAAGGAAGGGACCCAGAACAGTCTTAGAGTAGATTAACTGGAGAATTGCTGTCTAGTTAGTTGGACCACTTAGCTCCTCCCTTCTCTCCTCTTTGGGCTAAGCTGAAGACAAAAACAGCATTTGTCCTCAGAATATAGTGCTGAGTATGAGCACTGGGACCATAGACACACAGCAGTGTCCCACCTAGCCTGTGGACCTTAGGCTCACTCAGAAGATAAACTGCTCACACACCCTGATGAGCAGAAGCAAATCTACTCTTTCCCTCCCCTGTAGTCACTGGAGACAAGCTACCAGCAAACAGAATGGCAAACTAAATTAAATTCAGAGCACCATTTATGGAAAACCAGTACCACGAAAGGGAAGAATCAAAGTCAATGAAGAGAGGATCTAAATTTTTAGGAAACAGTCAATAGAACAAGACTTTAAAATGGGTAGTTATACTGGCACACTGGCTCACACCTGTAATTTCAGTGCTTTGGGAGGCTGAGTTGGGAGGATCACTTGAGGCCAGGAGTTTGAGAACAGCCTGGGCAACATAGTGAGACCCTCTCTCTGCAGGAAATTAAAATTTTTTAAAAATTAGCCAGGCATGGTGAGGCACACCTGTAGTCTTAGCTACTTGAGAACTTGAGGCAGGAGGATCACTTGAGCCCAGGAGTTTAAGGTTACAGTGAACTGTGATCACACTGCTGCACTCTAGCCTGAGCAACCAAGTGAGACCCTGTCTCTGAGAAAAAACACCTAAAAAATTAAATAAGGAGTTAATGTCCTAATACAGATGATTGTATACACACTAAAAGAAATTGCTTTGCTCTACATACTTGCCAGTACCCCCCCAAAAAAAAAATGACAAAAGGAATTACCAAAAATCTTAGAAATTAAAAATTGAACAGTCAAAATAATTGTTATGCTGGGCCTGGTGACGAGTGCCCGTACTCCCGGCTACTCAGGAGGCTGATTTGGAAAGATTCCTGAGGTCAGGAGTTGGAGGCTGCAATGAGCTATGATCACGCCACTGTACTCCAACCTGGGCGATATAGCGAGACCCTGTCTCTTAAAAAAAAAAAATTGAGCAGGAAAATGGGCACAGATGAAGAGCATATTAGTGGATTGGAGTCAAGCATTTTCCCCAGACAAAGCATAAAATGACAAAAAAGATAAAATCTAGAGAAAAACAATTAGATAAGCAGGTTAGAACCTAACATTTTATCATCCATTTGTAATAGTATATCTAAAAAGGGAGAATGGCAACAGGGGGCAGAGGACAGAGACTAGGTTGAATAACAGAAGAAATATTTTCCGTAGCATTCCTTATGCCCTTTAATACAGTGGTGAATAGTAGAGGTGATAGGAGTCATCTTTGTCTTGTATTAAAGTTGATGACTTAGGGCAGGCACAGTGGCTCACACCTATAACCCCAACGCTTTGGAAGGCCGAGGCCAGAGGATCACTTGAACCTAGGAGTTTGAGACCAGCCTGGGCATGGTGAGACTTGTCTCTACAAAAATAAAAATTACAAAATTAGGTGTGGTGGCACATGCCTGTGGCCCCAGCTACTCAGGAGGCTGAGGCAGGAAGATCGCTTGAGCCCAGGAGGTTGAGGCTGCAGTAAGCCTTGGTCATGCCACTGCACTCCAGCCTGGACAACAACCAAGACCCTATCTCAAAATAAATTAATTAGTTAATAAAGTTAGTGACATTGCTTATGTTTCATTATTAAGGTTTTTGTAAAATTTTGGTAGATAGCCCTTTATTAAGTTAAAGGCATTTATTTTATATCTACCAAAAACTAATAGTTTTGGTTTTTTATGATATTGGAGTAGGTGTTAATTTTTTTTTCAGCATGAGTTGAGATGATCACATGGTTTTGGTCTGTTAATTTGTAAGTTACAGTAACTTATTATATTGAACCATCCTTGTATTGGGAGAATTGGTATTGGTATGCTATAATTTGCTAATATTTTATTTAGTTTTGCTTAAATGTTCATAATCTAGATCATAGCTTTCTCTTTTTGTGAATGTAAGGTATTTGGTCAAAAACTATTATCCTGTTTTTGAAAGACAAATTCAGATTTATCAAAACACATATATTCCCAAATCAGAATGTACCTATATTGATAGTAACAGCTTTGGGGTGCTTTATGAAAAGAAAATTTGAAGGCTGCTAAACAGTAAATGTTTAAACAGGACATTTTTTTCAAGAGATGTGATGAAAATTTTGTACTTTGTTAATTGTTTCTCCTTTTATATGTTACTCTTCATAATTCTAAATGTAAATTTTGTTTCTCTTTAGGTACGCATAGCTGCTAAATTCATCACTCATGCACCCCCAGGGGAATTTAATGAAGTATTCAATGGTGAGTAAAGATTAGTATTTTAATCCCTCCTTAATTACTATTATTTATTGAGTACTTGCTATCTGTTTTAATTCTTATGACTTGTTGTAGCTATAGCTAAGTAAATCAAGATTCGAAGAAATTAAAATAACTTGTCCAAGGTCCTCCAGTTAGTAAATGTCAAAGCAAGAATTCAAACCCAGGTCTGAGTCAAAATAAAGCTCCTAACCCATAAATTAGGATGCCTGTCTTATGTGAGAAAAGATTTTAAGGCAGATTAGTATCAATAAATGTAGAAAATATTAAATTATTTTCATAGTTCTATTTTTTCCTTATAGATCATAGCTTAATTTTCTTTAGTGCTTTGCCTTAGGAAGTCACATGTTATGGAACACTTTTTTGGGACAGTGGGGCTGAACTGACTATATCTGGGGAGCTTGTTAAATATGCAGATTCAGCTTTATCTTCCCCTCAAAGATTCGCATTCATTAGATCTGAGGTGGAACTGGTTAATCTGTATTTCATCAAGTTCTTTACCAGGTGATTCTGAATCGCAGCAGGTTAGAGAACCACAGTTAAATACATTTACAACTTTCCATACTCTCTGCTGTCTTAATACATTTTACAAGATGGAAAATGTGATGGAGCATCTTAAACTTCATGATGAAATAACCATAATCCCATTTTAAGTTATTAAGTTCATCTTAAAGATTCCTTAAGTAAAATAATAATTGTTGTACATCTTGGTTCAGTTTAGCAAACATTTATTTTGAGATTCTAATTTTATATTAGAAAGTTAGCTACTCGAGAGTAACTGTATGATATTCCTCTGTACCTGGTCCAGATGGTAGAACAGTCAATAATAATCTTGATTGCTAAAATTGGGGAAAGTAACTGGGAGAAACATAAACATTTGCTTCAAGGAGTATAAGATATAACAGAAGTAAATCAAGATATTTTTTATAAAACCGTTTGTGGCTTTTGAGCACCAACAGCAAAGGAAACAAATGCAGCCTTTTTCTAGTCTTTTACATTGACTAAATTCTTAGTAACATTTTAAATAAATTTTCCTGTTGAAATTTTCTTTTTCTTTTTATTATTATTATTATTTTGACAGAGTCTTGCTCTGTCGCCAGTCTGGAGTGCAGTGGCGTGATCTCGGCTCACTAGAACCCTTGCCTCCCAAGTAGCTGGAACTACAGGTGCTCGCCCCCACGCTCCACTAATTTTTTTGTATTTTTAGAAGAGATGGGGTTTCACCATGTTGGCCAGAATGGTCTCAATCTCTTGACCTCGTGATCCGCCCGCCTCAGCTTCCCAAAGTGCTAGGATTACAGGCGTGAGCCACCACGCCCAGCCGAAATTTTCAATTTTCAGTAGAAAATTCTTCTTGAACTTTAGCTCAGATAAATTCTTGACTAACAGGCCAGGTGTGGTGGCTGACACCTGGAATCCCAGCACTTTGGGAGGCTGAGGTGGGCAGATCGCCTTAGGTCAGGAGTTCAAGACCAACCTGACCAACATGATGAAGTCCCGTCTCTACTAAAAATACAAAAGTTAGCTGAGCGTGGTGGCAGGTGCCTGTAATCCCAGCGACTCAGGAGGCTGAGGCGGGAGAATCTCTTGAACTGGGGAGGTGGAGGTTGGAGTGAGCTGAGATTGCGCCATTGCACTCCAGCCTGGACGACAAGAGCAAGACTTCGTCTCCAAAAAAAAAGTGACTAGACTTCTGACACACAGCTTTTTAAAAAGGTTGTAGACCTCACATTAGATTCTCCAATGAAAAATGTGTTTTAAGAATTTCACTGTCACTGGCTGAATTGTGCCTAGCTTTCTTGATATGATATTGTAGAAGAGCCTGCAATTCTTAATCTATGCTCATATTAAAGGATTCATTTAAATACAGAATTAGCACTCTTTAACTGTGGCTTTCTATAAACCATGTTACTCATTTGCTATGAAGTTCCTTGAGACTATATAGCACACATAATTGTACACAAATCTGTGAACATTAGCATCTTTATATTTGCATGTTTAGAATTTCTACTCATATAGTACACCTGAAGACTAATCTTACAAAGCCTGAATTTTAAAAATTGCATCTAGAAATCTGCTAAAATTTCTCAAATTTATCCTCCACTGAACATTGTAACATTTTTCTTCCTCAGATGTTCGGCTACTACTTAATAATGACAATCTCCTCAGGGAAGGGGCAGCACAGTAAGTATCTTTCCAAATCCACTTAGAATGTTATTCTAACATTGGATAAACTATGTTGACAGTGAACTAGCACCCTGAAAACAAAGTTTAAAATACTTCAAAGTAAAGCAGTTGGGTTTAGCAATTTTCGTTGTTTTTTTTAATTGGAAAAAACATGTTCCCCCAATTGTTATTTACTTCCTCAAAGCTTACTATAATATATGAACTAGTTTTTATTTCTGCCCACATTTGCCCCATTAAAGCAGAGTTTAATGTTAGCTGTTAGGTTTTCCTTTACAGTTGTTCTAGTTCATGTTGAGTTTTTTTAAACAGCTAGCTATACATAGGAATGATCTGCCAGTGAGGAATGATAATGTTTAAGAATAGCAAATATTAATAAAGTGCCTTAATAGTGAGAATTAACCATAGGATAAAAGCATGATTAGGTTACCTAATCATTGACTTTTTATCACTCTGAAGCTAATTAATCTTTCTAAAATATTTCCATTGTGTCCTTGCCTTCAAAACTACTACAATGGTGCCTCTTTTTTTTTTTTTTTTGATACCTTCTATAATAAAATCTAAACTTGCTGTAGCTTTCAACGCTCGCTGTTGTCTGGCTTTATCACTACTCTACTCTTCAACACAAAGTTCTGTTTCAGTTGCTGTCTACCCAACTGGCTCAGAGTTCCTTTGTAAAGAGTTGGATAATGGCTAGGTGGGGTAGGGATGGGGAGACAGAACAAGGACATGTTGATGCAGAGCAACAAATAATTATCATAAAGTCATTGGGTATGATATATAATTGGTTTAGATTTTAGCCATAGAAAACTGTTATAAGAGCTGCTGCCTGGGAAACAATCTGCCCTGTCCATACTGCTTTTTTGGAACTCATTTTGGGGCTAGATTCTGCAAACAGAATTTGCATAGCTTTACTGTAATTGTCATCATGAATGATACCCTAATTATACATTGATTTAAGGAGGCTAGGCTCACATCAGATATACTCTAATGATGGTTTCTCTTAGATTCATAGAATCTGCCATACAAAAGGACATTCATCATTTGCTAGTTTAACTCCTCTCTGCTTTCTTTCACTGAAAGAAGTTCATCAACATCTGTCAATAGACAGTTATCTAATCTGAATGCTTCTAGTAATAAGGAATTCACAATCTCACAAGGCAAGTTCTTCAGTTTGCCTGCCATACTGGTCCCAGTTTTATCCTTGAGAGCTACCCACAATAAATCTGCTCTGTACATCACTTGATAAGCTGAAAGGGGTGGATGTTGAATATCACCCAAGTGTGATTGCAAACTAAAGCCTGTTATCCTATTTCCAATTAGAACCAAAGAGAAGCTGGTATGTAGCTTCTCCGCCTTTTGGTTAAGATTAAGAGAAGTTGGTATGTAGTTCAGATACTTCATTTGCTTTAATTGCACTGACACTAAAGCTTTGTATTTATAAATATTCTGGTTCTTATAGACTATAGGTTCTTGGGGAACCCTCTTGTTAAGAGAATTTTAAATATTTGATTTTCCATAGAGAAGACCCAAATATTTGATTTTCCATAGAGAAGAAAAATTCAGTCTTATTTCTGTATTAAAGCATTTCAGTCCCTTGGCCATAGTCCTCATAGTAACTGCTCAATTAATGTTTTCATAATCATTATCATAATTATTGCCTTCAGTCTTTATAAAATGAAGGTCTTGAAGTAGCTAAGATTTGCCATCTTCCCTGGATTTGCTCCTGTTTCTGGCCACCAGAACCATCCCCAGATAATTCCAGAGCTTCTGGAATGAGTAGGGTGTTGTAAGTTACGTTAAAGAGTGAATTTCATTCTGACAGAGATAGTGAGATTGTTTTGAGCAGAGAATAACATAATGAGACTTACATTTTAGAATAATCACTAGCTCCTGTGTAGAGGGGCAAAAGCTGAGGTAAGATGAGTAATTGCAAGACTATTAGAATAGTTCAGGGATAGATGGTAGTGGTTGGACTAGAGTGGTAGCAGTGGGGGTGGTGGGAAGGAGTCAGATTCTGAATATGTACTTAAGTAGGGCCTACAAGATTTACTGATGGACTGGATGTGAAGTGTGAGAGAAAGAGAAGAATCAAAGATTACCCCAAGTTTTTGGCTTAGGCAGCTGATAAAATGGAGATCCTGTTTACTTGAGATGGAATTAAAGGTAAGGACATTTTCGTGTTAGTGTTTGTAATCCATAGTCTTAGGACATATACTAGAATAAAATATTTACTTCCTACTCGTTTTTTTTTTTTAAACTAATATTTATTCTACTTTTTATGAATAATTTATATCCTTTCTGAAGAGCCAATATGTTTGGGATTAATTTTGCTACATGGGGATGTAGTGCTTTAAGAAGTAAAACACAGTAATAACTTTTGAGGCTGAGGCAGGAGAATCACTTGAATCTGAAAGGTGGTGGTTGCAGTGAGCCAAGATTGCACCACAGCACTCTAGCCTGGGCAACAGTGAAACTCCATCCCCTGCCCAAAAAAAAAATAAATAAATAAACAAAATAGACAGTAATAACTTTTAACAAAATAGGATTGAAAATTAGCTTTAGAGGCTGGGCACGGTGGCTCACTCCTGTAATCCCAGCACTTTGGGAGGCTGAGGCAGGCGGATCACCTGAGGTTGGGAGTTCAAGACCAGCCTGACTAACATGGAGAAACCCTGTCTCTACTAAATATACAGAAATTAGACGGGCGTGATGGCACATGCCTGTAATCCCAGCTACTCAGGATTAGCTGAGTAGATGATCCAGCTGAGGCAGGAGAATCGCTTGAACCCGGGAAGTGGAGATTGCAATGAACCAAGATCACGCCGTTACACTCCAGCCTGGCATCTGAAAAAAAAAAAAAAAAAGCTTTAAATATTTGAAGAAGTTGACATTTTGTTATTTTGCTTTATCTTGAAAAGCCTAGGGAAAGTTTAACACTCTGCTTGAAACTAGTGGTCTCCATCCTTTTGTAGTTCGTAAGTGTGATGGTTGAGTTTTCACATGCATGTGAGATGTGCCTCCCTCAAACCTTGTTATGTTGGCACATTACCTGTCTGACATGGGAAAAAAATACTAGCTGTCTATTTTAATAGGTTAAAATTGGGAATGCTGTGAGAAGACAATACTTTTCAAGAATATAAGTGTAACTCTTATTTCCATCTTTCTTTTATCTTGTTTTTTGCTTTAGCTTTGTAAAATGTATTAGCCATTAAAAATGCAGAATTTCAAAAATCAAGCTTTGGACAAATAAACAGTAATATTAGGCATGTACTTTGATTATTTATGCATTCCTCTTTTAAAAATAACTTCTCTGTGCCTGAGGCTCTGCTTTTATACTTGACTCATGCTCAACTCTCACTTCACCTTCTTCGCATGTCAGATGCCTTCTGACATTTAATTATAGTTTCTCGTGACTTTGAGAGCCGAGGAAAAAAAAATCATTTCCAAAATAGTGTATCAATGGAAAATTCTTTTGAATTAATGAAAGCTTCTGCACAAACGATTAAAATTGTTGGCAGTTCACAATAATCAGATTGCTTCAAACTTTGGAATTAGCTGAGTGTGGTGGTGCGCATCTGTAGTCCCAGCTACTCAGGAAACAGATGGGAAAATCTCTTGAGCCCGGGTGTTTGAGGCCAGCCTGGCAACATAGTGAGACTATGTCAAAACAAACCAACTTTGGAATTGTCTAAGTAGAGGGTCTTTTGGAGCTTAGCAGCAAAGAGGAAAAGGTAATTTCAGAGTTTAAGGAGCTTCCAAGATCTCCATGGAGAGGAGTCCCTTCAGAAAGCTGGAAGGCATTATGTTAACACTGGATGTCTGGGGAGAAAGGGGAAAAGTACCGGGTACTGTTTTCACATTTCCTTTAACTATTCTGTGAACCACCTTTGTGTTTATTTACACATAATTCTTTTCTCTCTCCCTCCTTTTTTTTTTTTTAAAAAAAAAAAAAAAAAACTTTTTAAAAAAACAGTGCATTTGCCCAGTATAACATGGATCAGTTCACGCCTGTGAAGATAGAAGGATATGAAGATCAGGTAATAATTGCCTTTTAGAAGGCTATGCCTGGGAGATAGTAGAAATCCTATTAATAGAAACCAAAGCAATGTCTGAACCAGGTGCTGAGTAAATTTGTCTTAGTTTTTTTAGTTTTTGTACGTACTCTACATGTTATGATATTTTTCCTCTTTCTGATAACACTAGCAGTTTCTTTGACAAGAAAGGAGAGCAGCCTCTAACAAGAACAGTGAAAATGGAAGTATTTAAGTCGTACAGGTTTTCCAGCTGTCTTTAATTCTCCTTGATAAGAGTAACAGCAGACATATTTAATGGAAAAACACAGGCACTCCTGAAATTTAGACTACTTATTTATTACTTTAGGATTTTGGTGGTTGGAAAATGGGGTGAGAAAACAGTTTACTTTATGTATTTTTTCATTTTTGAACCATGTGAATGTATTACCTATTATAAATGCTAAGTGTAATGGCCCTAAAGTTTCATAATGACTCTGGAAAAAATCTGTGAAAAAAATACAAAAGTGTACATAAAAGTTATCACAGCTATGTATAAAATAACTATATAGATAATATATTAGAAACCAAGAAATGAAGTATATTATTAATATGGGGGATATTTTGTAGTTTAAAGTTGACTTATTCATAAATGTAATATTCTTAATAATATGGGACTTGGTTGAAAAATTATGAAAGAGAAATCTGACGAAATGAAAAGTTAACTGCCTCAGAATTTTTATTGATGTGTTTCACAAAAGGCAGTAAGAATTGTCTTTTTTACAAAGTTACTCATATGTTTAATCATTCTTTGGAAGGTCTTAATTACAGAGCACGGTGACCTGGGTAATAGCAGATTTTTAGATCCAAGAAACAAAATTTCCTTTAAATTTGACCACTTACGGAAAGAAGCAAGTGACCCTCAGCCAGAAGAAGTAGATGGAGGTCTGAAGTCTTGGAGAGAATCCTGTGACAGTGCTTTAAGAGCCTATGTGAAAGACCATTATTCCAACGGCTTCTGTACTGTTAAGTATCTGCTTCATTATCAAAGAGTGTTTTCTTATATTTACCTTATCCTTTGGAGACTTTGGCCTACCAAACATCCCTTCTTTCTTCTTAGTCATGCTCTCTTCTCCTCTGCATTTTATTCCCTAAATCATTTTGGAAAGGGATATAAATAAATGGAAATTTTTATATGGAAAAGTTCTTTTTAAAATCCCAATGCGCCGGGCGCAGTGGCTCAAGCCTGTAATCCCAGCACTTTGGGAGGCCGAGACAGGCAGATCACGAGGTCAGGAGATCGAGACCATCCTGGCTAACA